>NW_007401249.1:0-802 GCF_000475195.1 Diaphorina citri | reverse complement strand
CTCGATGATTTTTCATCCCGAAATATAGAAATCTGTAAATAAAGAGAAGGAAAATTATGAAAAGGAGACTTTGTATATATCTAGTGTGGCTCTTGTTGGGAGCTCAACCTTGCACACCAAGGGTCTCGTGTTCGATTTCCAGCATATATATAGATGTAGATCTGTCCTAGGACAGGTTTCAACACGACGTTCTCCACTTTTCTCGATCTTGGGCGTCCTCCTTCATTTGTTCAAACGTTCTTCCATTCAGCACATCTCTCAGCATTCCAAACCTCTTTCTTCCTATTGATCTCTTTCCTCTCAGCTCTCCTTCCATGATTCTTCTCTGCAGACAGTTTCTTCTCAGGATGTGACCCAGCCAACTTCTTTTCCAGCATAGTCGAAGTTTTTCGGCTCTGTGTTTGAAATTGGAGTGCATTCAGCCTCGTGAGAACAATTATTGAGTAGCTATTTCAATCGAGTGACGACCAGTGTCAGAGTTACCAGAGTAAAAAAAAAATAGAGTTGGACACATAACTCCAAGCACATCAGAGTCAGAAAACCTTCTACATCATCGTTGATTGAACCCAGGATTCCAGCCTTTGGCTTATTTCGCATCGTCAGAACTTTGACCGAAATCTGACCTAAATTAAACAAACCGTAAGCAGGTGTGATGTTTGGTGCCCAAAGATTCGCAAAGGGCACCAGACTTCACCATACAGCGCCAGTGCGTTTCATTTTCCCGAGGCGCCCCCAAAAGTTTCATCACTGAGGGGAAGAAAATCATGTTTGTGTAAAATTACAGAGCGGCTGTGGCCACTAC
>NW_007401248.1:0-802 GCF_000475195.1 Diaphorina citri | reverse complement strand
ACAGGAGTTTTTAAAAACTCCTCCTTTTTGGATTACTAAAAACTTCTTTTTGGATCATTAAAAACACCTTTTTAGATTCTTAAAATATCCTTTTTGGATGATTAAAAATTCTCCCATTAGTTAAATCCATCATTAAGTCGTTGGTGAAAGCCACCATAAGACTCATGTCCACAGGGTTATAATAAAATTTCTAAACACCAAGTCTAAATTTCTCTTTCCTTCTTTCTCAGTTTTAACTTTAAAATATTCTATCTTTATTCTTTATCCCCCTAATTATTTAAGTAATCTTAACCCAACGCTTTTCTTCATGAGACGCCATTTTGTTTCTCTCTCTCCCTCCCTCTCTCTCTCTCTCTCTCTCTCCCCCTCCCCCCCTCCCTCCCTTTCTCTCTCTCTCTCTCATCTCTCTCTCTCTCTCTCTCTCTCTCTCTCTCTCTCTCTCTCTCTCTCTCTCTCTCTCTCTCTCTCTCTTTCTCCTATTCATTAATTACATTAAAATTAACATCATAATTATCTTCTTCTCTTTGTGTTACTTCTTGCTTTGCTTTATACATTTTTTTCTTCTCTTCTTTAATTTCATTTAAGTAATGCTAAAGTATCTCTTTCTAGTCTTTTTTTTGCCTGCTCCTAAATCTTTCAGCACGGTTTCCTTTTGTACAAAGGTAGGTACCTAGGTACTTTGTTTAAATTTATTTGAATTATAATAATAATAGTGAATAATAATCTTATTTATACTGCTCGCATAGGACTGTAAAGTCCCTTTACTCCAGCAGTAGGCTACTACTATTATTGTGGTCAAATT
>NW_007401247.1:0-802 GCF_000475195.1 Diaphorina citri | reverse complement strand
TTATTATTATTATTATTATTATTATTATTATTATTATTATTACTATCATTGCTAGAAAGTTTCGGTTCAGTCAGCCTTATCCGTGAAATAATATTCTAGAAGACATATTAGGAACTGTAAAAGGTAGGTAGGTAGGTAGGTAGGTAACATCGTAACGTTAATATGAATTTTAGTCGTAAATAATTCGCGGGATCTTGAAACGAACTCGGTACATACCTATTCAATGAAAAGGTGTTCATCGAAAAATTGAAAAACAACAGTATAGTAGGTATTTATACACTTTTTAATATAAGACATAAGGGAAGAAAAAAAATCTATGTCTTCAAGTTTCGACACAATCTATAGAATCTACAAGTTAGGGCCACAATATCGCCCCCCCTCCCCCTTCCTTGAGCTTCATTTTTACTTTCCTTGTCCTATAAGAGGGAAAGTAGGTAATGTACATACCTATTTGGACAAAATTTTCGATAGTCAGTTTTTAGTGACAAAATATGTTTTGAGGTCCCTAAAGCCTAAATCCAAAGTACATATTTCAAAATAGCTGAATTCCGTCGCTTCGCTCCGAAATCCCGCTAGTTCATCCCGAGGCATGGCCAATCTTGTAGGAAAGGCATGGCCGAACTTTGTAGAAAATAATAAAAATACGGTTGCGCTGCGCGCTCCCTATTAGCTGCATAGTTATCAAACTAAAAACATAAACGAAACTCAAAATGTTGGTCGAGACTCGAGAGCGGAACATTTCTCTCCCGCAGTCTCTGCACTCTGTGTATTTCTTATGGAGATTTTAGCGATCAAAAATTGA
>NW_007401246.1:0-802 GCF_000475195.1 Diaphorina citri | reverse complement strand
CGTCTCCATCAGCGAATCCCTCAACGGTGTCGCGTTCGTTGACTTCTCAACCGTGTTGAAACTGAACCACACGAAACTTCTTTATGGGAAACTCCTCTACTCCGGGCGGATATTGACTTCTCAACCGTGTTGAAACTGAACCACACGAAACTCCTTTATGGGAAACTCCTCTACTCCGGGCGTATACTAGAGAATCTTCAGCGGCACTATATACATCAGTACAACGATGTTAACGTCGCGTCGACGCGGGTTTTAGACGCGTTTTACGACCTGACGCAGACGGACGCGGTTTCGACGCTGTACGCGGTGTATGGGAGCGTTGTTGGGCGAGCGGATGAGGTTGTTAACGCAACGTTCGAGGTGATGAAGCAGATTGTCGGGGATTGTGCGAGCCAGAATGACCTGGTGTTTAAACTTAGGTAAGTGTAAAATTGATTGAAGAAGAAGAAATAAGAAATGTCAGCAAATAATTTGGGCCTCTTTGAAACTGTTTAGGTGACTTTTTAATCTTAGCTTAGGGTAACCTTGTGACGGTCCAATGCTCGATGGTCCCGTCTGGTCCCGAGTTCGATTTCCGGCGTGGTCGAAGTTTTTTCGGCTCTGTGCTTGGATTTCGGGGTGCACTCTGTCTCATGAGCATAATTGAATAGCTACTTTAATCAAGTTACGACCAGTGGTGGCATTACCAGAGTAAAAAGAAAAAAAAAATATAGATATGTCAGACATAGTAAAGGAGGCTCTTAGTAATGCTGTGATGTACACAAAAATTTTGAAGCAGCTCTCAGCTTCACCACAAATAAAT
>NW_007401245.1:0-802 GCF_000475195.1 Diaphorina citri | reverse complement strand
TTGGATCATTATTATTATTATTATTATTATTATTATTAGTATTATTATTATTATTATTATTATTATTATTATTACAGTCGAACATGTCTAAGTGGGAATCTAAGGGACTTATTATTATTATTAGGGACTTATTGACAATTTTTTCCAACTTATCCAGGTTTCCCAGTTAAAAAGTGAGAGGTTGCCATTTTCCTATTCCCACTTATTGCTTATTGAGGTAAATGTGAACACTGGTTTGTAGGAAGAGGAATATGCTATGTTTTGCTATAAATTCCCACTTACAGAGGTCTGCAGAAGGCTCCGGACCTAGGAAAATGGTAACCTTTCCCACTTACAGAGGCTCCGGACCAAGTATCTAGAAAAAGTCATTCCCACTTATAGAGGCACGATTTTCCCATTTAAAGAGTTTTTTATAGTAAAAAATGAAGGGGCCACGAATTTTTTTCCCAGTTATCCAGGTTTCCCACTTAGACAGGTTCGACTGTATTATTATTTATCAATAATCTTTCTGTATTTTTTCCAAATATGAATTAAAAGTACCTACTGAAATTAATTTCCACAGTATATGGTCTTCTTATTTCACCTAAATCAAACTTGATTTATAAACTAACAATAGATGAGAACTGACAAGTCCCTTAAAATTTGTAGGTATAAATAGTGAATTTGACTATGCATATCATGTTGCATATTTTGGACATTTTTACAGCAAAGATGTTATCAGTGGTGGATCTGTTGCCTCTGAAACCGCATTGATAGTCTAGTTTTTATAGGCCATGTAAAAGTTCAGGTAATTTTTCGGGGG
>NW_007401244.1:0-802 GCF_000475195.1 Diaphorina citri | reverse complement strand
ATCCTAGGAAACATTGAAATCCTTAAAGGTGATTTAAGATCATAAAATCTGGTTTTTTCTAAAACTTAAGGTGCAGGATGTAAAACTAGGGGGATTTCTATTTTACTTCTAAAGTAGGTAGATAAGTTTAAGGTGAGTACCTAACATTATAATCTGAGTAAGCATAGTGCTATCTGAACGAAATGAAACACAATGCTACCAATACCATGTCGGGTGAGTGGGGGGGAGGTGACCTTTAAAATCCCCTTTCTTCCGGTGGGAGCAGCATCGTATCGTCGGCAGAGCTGATTTTTTCCTAGCTCTCAGGCACAGATCTATTAAAAAATAAAATTAAAAAAAAAGTATTGGAACTACCCAGAAGAACTTTACAAAGTTCATTATCAAGGCTACTGGACACCCACACCTTACCTTTAGGGCACTCTAACTCTAAAGTCACCCTGACTACCTTAGACCTGAGCTATGTTGGGATTTATGAATGGTAGGTCGTGTAGGGTAGGTATGACTTGCAGTATTCATTAGGTAACTGGTCGCAGAATGGAGGCTGAATTGGCAAATTTGTTCAACGCCATCACAAACTTACATCGTAAAGGAAATTGGACCCTCTCTAGTCCTTCAAAAACTAGTGTGTGTACCTACCTACAATTTGGACTATAATCAATAAATAACCCATGACAGCCCTTACAAACCTATAGGAATAAGTATAAAACAAATTCATTGTGAATACCAATGTGTTAATCACATTGGAAGTTCAAAGTTCGAGATAAGGGAGAAGACACGTGAACATTTTCGTTACCAATAGTTA
>NW_007401243.1:0-802 GCF_000475195.1 Diaphorina citri | reverse complement strand
CAGGGGTCCCCCGGACTTTATAAACACTCTGTAGATTCAATAATATGTACCTACATTCATATAGTTATGTACACTCCATTATGCCACATACTTCTACCTACAAAATTATACAATATGTATGTACATATGCATAGGCACTTATAAAGGGGAATGAAAACCCATATACAGTGTGTCCTAACCGATATCTCTTTGTTCTTGGAACTTGAAATATTAGGTCCGACCATCACCGGAAGTGGTACTTTGAGGGGGAGGGGATATACTCGAATATAGATAAACCGTTAAACCGTAAATCAGAGGGAAGGATTAAAAGAGAGGGAAGAAGAAAGAGTAAGGGAGAGAGGGAGATAGAGAGAGAGAGAGAAACAATAGAGAGAAGGAGAAAGAGAGAAGAAGAAAGAGAGAAATAGGAAGTGAAAGACAGAGTCTTATTGAAAAGGCATTAATGCTGAACCAATGCCCATATTGTATTCAGCTACTAGGGTAGGTGGGGGCAAATACCCAATTGTCCACATTGTATTATTGGCTACTGGGGTAGGTGGGGGCAATTGACGTCATGTCAAGTCATGTGTTGTCAAATACCTACCTACCTTATATTCAAATTATAATGTAATAATTACCTATATTGACAGCTCCCCTTGGTGTAGTGATCACTGCGCTCGCCTTGCACGCGGGAGACCCGGGTTCTGTGCTTGAAGCTTGAAGAGGAGTAGTGAGGACAATTGAGTGAATAGAATAGAATAGAATATACCTTGTTTATCCTGCTCGAATGAGACTAAAAAGTCCCTTTACCCCAGCAGTCTAA
>NW_007401242.1:0-802 GCF_000475195.1 Diaphorina citri | reverse complement strand
GTACGGGACATTTTGAAAAGTGCCCAAAATACGGGACGTCCCGGGAAATACGGGACGTCTGGCAACCCTAGTACCTACGTAGATGATCAGATTATTTTTAAGAATTTTACTGAACACTCACATCATGCCCAAGCATCTACAGACTACTCAAGTAGGTAACTAAGTAGTACCTGAGTGAAAATACTTAAGTACCTAGGAGTCCTAGGAAAACAAGTTAGTGATTAGGAGAAAAAACTTATTTTTTTTTTTTTTTTTTTTTTTTTTTTTTTTTTCAAATGTGTGAAGTTACAGATTGGAAAAAACAAACAATCAGTACTTAGGTACTTACTTAGGTATCTACTTATTATGTAAGTACACCTACTTATTTAGATCTTAGGTTTTAATCTCTTTTCAGGGAAGAAATTTATCAATTTCGAACAATGGCATTTACTGTGTAATTTAAGTAGGCACCTGGAAATTTTTAAGAGGTTGTCTTCATACTTCTGGACTTGCAGAAAGCGTGTGATGTAATGAGAAGTATTTATCTCTCCCTATTACCTACCTATTATTTAATTATTTTTATTAATTATATATTTATACAATTTAGCAATAAGGCTATTTTGCAAAACCCCAAATTCAAATCCGTGAAGCAGAAAGGCATTAAGGCACACCGTCAATAGATAAGACAACTGGTACAACATGTGAGTTTTGTCCCTTTGTTCCTCAGGTGTTTGTACCTATTGCCCCAAGAGTATACAGGGTTGTCTTACCTGCTGGAAATGGTCCTCGAGGGAGGGCTGTGCTGAAAAGTATCCGGTATCAT
>NW_007401241.1:0-802 GCF_000475195.1 Diaphorina citri | reverse complement strand
ATTTTGTAACGAGAGAGATACCTACTCAGCCTTTCTACGTTTCAACACGGACCTTTAGGAAAAGTTATGGGAACCCCCCAAAACCATACCTAAAACCCTCAAAAAATTATTCTTCATTAACATCACAGGATCGCTTAGCTGTATGTTGACTGGAATCTGGCACTTTTTAACCGCTTTTTGGAGGGTTTCAGCTCTACTGACTAGACCAGTGCTTCTCAAACTCTGTTACTCTGTGCCGCGGGACTCTAGTGTGCCGAGGTTGCTTTAGGTGTGCCGGGTTTCCAGCGAAAGTCGATCGACCTTACACGCTGCTTAGTGTGGACTCATCTTTACCGTAAATCGAAGATATTGACCTAGTGTGGACTCATCTTTACGGACCGTAAATCAAAGATAGACAGGTAATTTGCCGTGTTGCCGGGTTGCCTAATTGACAATTCAGCTGATAACGGCTTTGGAATTGATGAGTAAATGACAACTCGGCACTCGAATAGATTTACAACACACGGATCTTAAATACCTACGTTACGGTGACAAAATATTGTGATGATGCAAGTGGAAAAATTGAGGAGTTTACGTAAGAGCGTTTGGTTGATGGAGACTGAATTAACGTCACTGTGTTTTCAGAAGTTTAGTGGTTCGAGTCCAAATCAAGTCATACATTTCAGGACAGTCTTCTTCTTTCTTTGCCTTTTCCCGTGTGCAGACGGGGGGGTCGGCCCTTTTCCAAGTGAGCTGTGCAGTTTACTGAACCAGTAGACAGGACGAAGTTCGAACAAATTTAGACAAAAGCTACCATGTTTTC
>NW_007401240.1:0-802 GCF_000475195.1 Diaphorina citri | reverse complement strand
TGGCTAGTACCTATAGTTATTGGAGGATCGGAGATTTCATTACGGCAATCGTACTCAATGGGATTTAACGCTGCAGGCGTTCTCTACCAGCTAACCCTTAGAGCTCTATTATTATGTGGTCAAATTTTAAAATAAATGAGGATACAATTTCATGCCTCGGCTGGGATCGAGCCCACGCCCTTCTGTTTACCAGGTGAGCGTCTTGACCAATACGCCACCGAGGCAGGGGGTAACTAGATATTTCCCTATTTGACGTCTCTCTAATGGCAACCATACTCAATGGATTAGCTGGCTTGGTTCGAATCACTCTGTAATCTGTATGGATAGGGTTTGGTCTGTGGTTTAGCCAGTGAAATCAAGACGAGGTGGCTTGGTTCGAATCACTCTGTAATCTGTATGGATAGGGTTTGGTCTGTGGTTTAGCCAGTGAAATCAAGACGAGGTATCAAATATCCAGTAGACAAGTGAGTCAAATGACACGGAGGTAATGACTGAATTCCTTGGGTCATAACACAGGTTTGAACCCAGGTGCGAACCATTGTCCGTCCTTCATGTTCTGATCGAACATTGACGCCCACTCAGAGCCTTAAATGTAGGGACAAACGGCCTTAAAGGGCGGGTTAAGCTGCTACGAATCTACGAACATTGATTGACTCATGAGTGGCTCTGCCTCGATTGTTTTGATTTTTTGACGTTTGCCTGGTAACGAGGAGGACGTGGGTTCAATCCCAGCCGAGTTGTGTAATTTTGTCCCCAATATAATTTGAGACTTTGACCATAATACTAGTAGTAGCCTACTGAT
>NW_007401239.1:0-803 GCF_000475195.1 Diaphorina citri | reverse complement strand
GGTGGAGGGACGGTGGACCCTGCAGATCGTCAACGGAGGCAATCGACATGTGAATCAGCCAGGTGAGAATAATATATATTTATTGACGGGACGAGCCCTTTGTACACATAAGACAGATACATTACAAAATACAAGTTATCACAGTTACTAGAATAAAATGAAAAATTAATAATAATAAAACAAGGCAAAAATACAGCAGGATCACATGTTAGTACATGGGTAAAGTAAATATCACAGTTGGAAATAGAACAGGAAGGTGTCAATAATGCAACTTATAACCTACTGAGGTTTGTATGATTATCGTGTGAGTTATGAAAGCATATAGGGGGCACAATATATATTTATTGACGGGACGAGCCCTTTGTACACATAAGACAGATACATTACAAAATACAAGTTATCACAGTTACTAGAATAAAATAAAAAATTAATAATAATAAAACAATGTCAATGTTTTCCCTTGAAAATGTCTATGAAATAGACGAAACTCCGAGTCGGGATAAATAAAACAAGGCAAAAATACAATAATATATATTTATATTATTAAGTATGTAGGTATGTAAAAAAGAGGGAATACAAAAGGTAATAATAGGTAGGTAGGTACCAACATACGTTACGAGTGGTTGTTTAAATATAAAAAGTTTTGCTCAACAATTTGAAAATTAAATAAATTTCCCTCTGAATAAAAAAAATTCCAATACCTACCTATCTGAATAAAATCTATGTATATGGGGAGGTACTTGCTAGGTAGGGATATTTATATGAAGTTACCCCTCGTCCTTCCTCCTTTTTCTCACAGAGAA
>NW_007401238.1:0-803 GCF_000475195.1 Diaphorina citri | reverse complement strand
ACTGAAAAGAAATATTGTTTGTACGAGTCATCCAACACCTAGGTAGCATCCTTGGGTTGACTCTTTACATCTGTATCTATGAATCTGTCTCTCAAGTACACCTAATTATAAAACAACGGTGATACAGCATCCACTAATTATTTCAGCGTTCATGGACAAGATGAAACCAGAAATTTACCCTTGGACACTTCACAAGGATTAAAAATTAAACTTTTTCCTCACACCTGCTACTCCTTTTGTATGGGTACCATGGTGGTACACCCGTTCTAGTAAAGGAATTCTTACCATTCTGAGTCCTCACAGGAGCACCTGATGTTCTGGACCCTGCCACAGACAGGGCGGCTTGAATTGTGGACATCATTTTGAGAAACTACAAGGAAAAGTCCAGTGAAAATGAGAAAAATCAACCGGAAAACTGAAAAATGTGATCACTCGCCTATCAACTTTTCTCGATTCCTTCTTTTGTTTACAAATTTCATCAATTTCACTATTGAGAAGCTAGCGATGCGTGAACAGCGTAATGAGCAACTTCTTAAAATGCTTTTAGACTGACAACGATAAAAAAATCCCTCGTTTATTCCCCTTTGCAAAAAAAAATCCCTCTGTCAGTGGTTCCCAACTTATGAGCCATGTGTCACCACTCTTTAGGCCCCAGGTTAGGTCGGATTTTACTGCTACCTACCTAAATTTCTTCTTCGTCCTTTATCGGCTTTTTTTTAGTGGAAACTTAGTTTGTGAGTAATAACTAGTAGGTAAGTTCCTAGGGTGACTGTACCAGTAGTCGATCATTTTTCACGTTTTTA
>NW_007401237.1:0-803 GCF_000475195.1 Diaphorina citri | reverse complement strand
TGATGTTGTAACGCATGTTGACATAGCATATAACACTGTTGACACAACACAACACATTGAGGCCGAAATCTAAAACCTAACTGATAGTATAGTTAGTAACTATAAGAAATTCTGTACAGAAAGAGCTCCAAGCAAAACTACGCACGCAATTCACCAAAAAAGAGTCAATTAATCAATGTCGATAATTTTCTTAATGGTCTCTCAAAAACAATTAAACTGTCATAGAGATTGAACGCTTCAAAGTTCATAGGAACATCATCATCTGTTCTCACTATTATGGATAGGGTTCCATGTTTAACTTCTCACTATTACGGACAGGTAGTGTTCAAGTATATTTTGTACTGTGTAGGTTTGAAGTTATTAGGATACAAACTAAACTAACAAACTTACAAGGTACTACTTAGATTGAATAGATCAGAATCATCAGAATATTGGGAAATATGTACCATGTACCTATTTCGTATTTCCGGATGAGTGGATGTGTTAGGTATATTTGAAGACAGTGATATTAGGGTAAACCTAATCAAAGCACGTGTTAGACTTACCATTGGTTGAAGAAGTCTGCCATCACAATCAGAAGATGCACATGGGGATTCTGAAATCAAACAAAAACGAGTTCAATTTGACAAGAGACAAAAAAACAACAACAACAACAACAACAACAACAACAACAACAACAACAACAAGGAACAATATCAACCTACACCCATATGCCCTGCCTATGTTAGGGCATTTTCATATATAAAAAAAATGTTAGGGCATTTTCATATACAAAAAAAAAAAAAAAAAAAAAAAAAAAAAAC
>NW_007401236.1:0-803 GCF_000475195.1 Diaphorina citri | reverse complement strand
GTACTCTTTCTATCTCTCTCCCACTCCTATGCATTTAGTACTCTTTCTATCTCTCTCCCACCCATACATCTAGTACTCTTTCTATCTCTCTCCCACTCCTATACATCTAGTACTCTTTCTATCTCTCTCCCACTCCCTTACACCTAGTACTATTTCCATCTCTCTCCCACTTCCATACATCTAGTACCATTTTCATCTCTCTCCCACTCCCATACATCTAGTACTCTTTCTATCTCTCTCCCACTCCCTTACACCTAGTACTATATCCATCTCTCTCCCACTCCCATACATCTAATACCCTTTCCATCTCTCTCCCACTTCCATACATCTCCTTTCTGTTCTCATCTCCCTCCCTCTCTCTCTCTCTTCCTCTTCCTCTAGTTCTCTCTCTCTCCCTCTCTTACCATTCCATTATCTATTTCTCTCCAACTTATAGTGGTTCCTCTGCCTTATCTATTTCCCTCTCTCTCTCTCCACTCATTTCTCGTATAGTTTTTTCTCTCTTCCTCCCCTATGGTTCTTTTTCCTCTTTCTCCTTCTAGTTTTCTTTCTTCTTATGATTTCATTTGTTTATCTAACATTGTGTTTTTCCTTCAATCTTGTCTACTCCTCCTCCTCATCCTCCTCCTCCTCCTCCTCCTCCTCCTCTCCTTCTTATGTGACTCGTGCTTCTCTTTTCCCTTCTTCTCCTCCTCCTTTTTACTTTCCTTATCCTATAGGAAGGAAGCGACAAAACGGTTAGAGATATTGTAAAAGTTAGGGTAAAAGAACACTCAAATAAGCATCATTCAATAGGATAAAGA
>NW_007401235.1:0-803 GCF_000475195.1 Diaphorina citri | reverse complement strand
CATAGAAAAATACAGGTACTTTTTTTGTTCACCCGATCCCTAAGGTGGGTATTTAGGGGAGGGATAGAGAGAGAGGGATAGAGAGAGAGAGACAGACAGAGAGCGCTCGCCCTCAGTGTGGTGGTCAATAAGAATATCACCGAAACTAATACAGGTATTGGTATAAGTAGGGCCATCGGCTTTAATAAACGCCCTTTGTCACTGCGACCTGGTTAGATCTTTTGTGATATCTTGTAATACAGGTAAAAAGAACCCTGTAATACAGGTAAAGTGGATAAAGAATGCAACAAACCATATTATCAAATGAGTGATAGGATTCTACACTTGTTCAATGTGTGCATTTGATTCACATAGAAAATATTCTATGCTTGAACACATAATTTAACTATCATGATTGTGTGTGTAATGAAGATGTATGCAAAATAGTCATTGACAGATACAGATAAGTATGAAACACAGCAGACTGGTATTTTAATGATAATTGATTATGCAACAACACTGCATATTGTGAGTTGACTGATAAAAAAAATGTGCAGTTTTCCTTGAAAAAAAAACAAGGTCTTTTAAATTAAATGTTTATTGAAGTATTTAATGAGGTATTCTTTGGCACTGGAAGAAAGAGAGGAGTAAGTAAAAAAGAAGAAAAAATGAAGAAGAGAGTGCTACAAAGTTGAGACCCATAAAAAAAAAAAACCCTAGGCACCTACTAAAATGTCCTCCCCTGTTTTTCAGACCTATCAAGAGCCCAACGTACACTATCCAGTTCTCTACAAGATTTCAGCTTTGAATCTATCGGAACCACA
>NW_007401234.1:0-803 GCF_000475195.1 Diaphorina citri | reverse complement strand
TCATCTACAAAAGGTCTAACCACCAAAGCAGACGATCTCATGTCAATTGCTTTGATCTTTCAGGTAGCAACTACAAACCATTCAATCAAGCAATATTTGTGTCCAAATTTATGTCATCAATTAAGTAATCCATTCCATCAATTAAATTCCAGGTCACTAAAGACCTCACCAGTTATACAGTGACTTTAAACCTCTATCAAGTTATCCCTAGACAGTTACCAAACTTTGGTTACAGGTAGCTCCATCCATCAGGTAGAGCTAATCTATTCAAATCGACAAAACCGCAGACTTCTCGAACTTCTCTGCTGAAATGACCACAGGAAATTTAGAGCTATTAGGTATGTATAACTGTGGTGCCAAATGGACTACAGGAATAGTACCTAAAGACGGACATACCATAGACATAGACAGGTCAAAGAACTCAAAAGGAAGTAGCAAGACATAAACTGAAGACAATCTTCCTATTCAAATTCAGCAATCTAACGTCCTCTTTACCATAACACCAACAACCGTACAAAGCCTGGATTACGTTTGAAACATCTAAATTAAAACTTATATCCAAAGCTGAAACGAATTCCTCAGAAGATATGAGTGGTACGTTTTCCTACGTAGGCATAGGATACGTGTTTATGCTCAGAAGAAGACATTACAAATTTAGATGACATCGTATTTTATATTCAGTTTTGCTCTAGATGTAAGGAGACTAATTATCTCAACTTCTAGCAGTTTACTAGAGTGTAGGTAGGTCTGTAAATCTCACTCAGAAAAGAAGCCCCTGGAAAAATTAATCAATAGAAAGGTTT
>NW_007401233.1:0-803 GCF_000475195.1 Diaphorina citri | reverse complement strand
ACGAAGAGATAGAGATCTGTAGTCGGTGTAATAATGACATTCAAAATACTATCCCAACCGACCGGGTACCAACCATACTGACGCTATAATAATATTACCAACTTTCGGTACCAACACTAAAACTTTTCAATAGAATTTTACACATACGACTAGCAAAGGTCGATTACTTGTTCTAAAGGCTCTAAAAGATGGGTCTACGGCTCGAGGCTTCACGTTGTGCGCCAAATTTTTGTAATGCTGGGAATAACATTAGAGCCTGCCTCGGCGAGTAATAAAACGGCGTAGACCAGAGTACTTACAATTTATCAAATAAGAGGAATTTATTTGGTACACAAAACTAGTAAATGTTACACAAAAGACGATCACCAAAAATTACAAATAAAAGGCTGAAAAAAGGGTATTCAATACACTTGAGTTTACTAAATTTCGTACCAAATTCTAGGAAGCTTCTCTAACCTTTCTCAGTTTAGGCCTAACTAACTTTTTCAAAACAAAACGGACGGAACAAAACAACCTATCAGCTGATATAAAGGGGCGCGTTTACACGCAAGGTAGCCACGCAACGTTTACAACGTTACACCATATATACATATTGTTTAGTTTTCACAGTTGACTAATAGCTCACATTTAGTTATTTTCGCCCTATACTAGCAGTATAAGCAAGGCATACATAAATTCTATTTTATTTTGTATGCTACCTAACCCTTATTATTTAATTTCGTTTTCAGTCGCCTGGATGTTCGTAGTACCAGCACGGCGGATGATGGGTCTCGTCTATCCATGATTGTCAATGATACAACCAA
>NW_007401232.1:0-803 GCF_000475195.1 Diaphorina citri | reverse complement strand
TATCTCTAACCGTTTAGTCGGTATAGCTGAAAACCGCCAAAAAACGGTCGAAATCCGTCCAAAAGCGGTCAAAATGCCGCCAACCGCAGCACCTATATCAACTAAACGTTTTCTGTTGTATCCGTGTCACATTTGTCAACTACATACCAAATTTCAAGTCTCTAGCTCATACCGTTCCCGAGATATTGTTAAACTAGACCCAAAACCGCCAAAAAGCGGTAAAATGCCGCCAACCAATGCACCGATCTTCAACAAAAGTTTCGTGTCGCATCATTGTCACATTTGACAGCTACCTACATACCAAATTTCAAGTCGCTAGCTCTTACCGTTCTCGAGATATTTTGTTTAGAGACAGAGGAACAATATAGGTAGGTAAGAGAGGGGAAAAGAGGTTTGATCCAAGGGTTGGGTTATTTCCTACGGCATTCTCTACCACAGAAAGTTCATGCCAAGGAATCTTGGACCCAAATATTTTTGCTACCAAGGACAAGTAGTTGCAAGATAAACTATCACATCAATTATTTACTGTAACACTTACAATGTAGGGATAACAATCACGCTACGTCAAATGTAACACATGTGGAAATCATAGGCGGTTCTTGCCTAAATTTTTGGGGGGGCTTGATTTTGAAGGTACACCTTCAAAATTTTGATTTAGCTCTATGTAAAAAAATCTGGTGTGAACATCACACGACTTTCCTTATCCTATTTAAAGGATGCTTACCTATTTGAGTATTATTTTACCCTAACTTTTACCATATCTCTAACCGTTTAGTCGGTATAGCTGAAAACCGCCAAAAAAC
>NW_007401231.1:0-803 GCF_000475195.1 Diaphorina citri | reverse complement strand
ATACAAGCAGGATCTCAGGAACATTTCAGGAATATCTAGGTCTAGGACAAGGAATACAAGCAGGATCTCAGGAACATTAACCTGGTGGTGAGACTTGGAACTATTCGAGTGGTGCGATTTGCTATGAGCTGACGAACTGGCAGTGGTAGCTGAAACAATCATTCAACGAACTAAGTGAGATTTAGGTTTTATCAAGTCTAGGAAAATTATGGAATAGACAATTCCTGGCAATCGCGAAGGTTCGAAATCCATCAAATTCATCTCGATGATTTTGCATTTAGTTTGTTCTTTTTTTTTATATGAGGTTTGATAGAGGGAACTACAACAGAGGTTTTATCGTCCCGACATCGAAGAGAATAGGACAAGGAATACAAGCAGGATCTCAGGAACATTTCAGGAATATCTAGGTCTAGGACAAGGAATACAAGCAGATGAAGACAGGATAGGAGAAAGCCAGTAGTTCCGAGAACGAACCCTATCTGTTTAGGATGAAGTTCGCTCCGGGCGATTCTAAGTTTTTGTCTCTTTGTTTCGCCGTAACTCCCAAGCGGTAGGTCTTATTTTGATAACATTCAGAGGAAAATGTTTCAACAAATAAAGGAAATTTTCATATTTCCAGGCCCATTGGACCTTTCGGCCTCTTTCCTGAATGAGGTCTACACAGAAATGCATTGATTACTTGATTGAGTATAAACCTTTTTTCTGTACCATAAACTAGGATAACTTAACCTGCCTCGGTAGCGTAGTGGTCAAGACGCTCGCCTGGTAAACAGGAGGGCGTGGGTTCGATCCCAGCCGAGGCA
>NW_007401230.1:0-803 GCF_000475195.1 Diaphorina citri | reverse complement strand
TTAACCTCTAAAGACAGATAATTTATTCAACCCATGTTGTTTGCTCACCTTCCAATTTTGAATTGGTCCCTGCCCTATGGAAGCCCTATTATTAGCTTTTTGCTTATTTTTATGACATTGGTGACTATCTACAGGTGCCTTTGTTTATTGCCCTATAATTATCATGTATAGGGTAAGTATATAAGTAAGTGCTGACATCGCCTTTTGTTCTATTACGCCCGTGTTGACGAAACCTGGAGAATAAAGGTTCAATGAGCTCGGAGATTGGGGAAATTTTGAATCAGTAAGCTAAGAAATTTGGGCAAAGTGTTAGTTCAATCAGCTGAGATCGAAGAGGAAAAGGTCGGGACAAATATTTATTTAAGATATGGGGGATGAGATTGGATCATTTACCGAGAAATTGGGGTAAGTTTGGTGGAGTGATATGATCTACTTTAGATGTTTAGATGGTTCAACACAGACAAACTGGCCTCTTTTCTACAATTTTATTAACTAAAATTTGTTCCCTTATAACTTTAAACATCATCTAAAGTACATCTCCATTCCTCTCAGAGACCATGAGAAAGTAGTAGGTACGGGGATTGATTTTTGATTTATGTTAATTTATTTTCGCCCAAAAAGGTCCTTGCCCTCTGGTAGATTCCGGTTGTTTTCCAGTTATGTGGTTTTCGTCGACGCAAATGAAGAAATAAGGAACTGATCTGAAGTGACCACACCTGCAGTTTTAGTTTTTCTGATATTTTTTATCATTTTGTTCCTCATCAAGCTAAATAAATTATTAATTTTAATAATGTATTCTTTTT
>NW_007401229.1:0-803 GCF_000475195.1 Diaphorina citri | reverse complement strand
CAGATCATTTGTGTAGAAATCTAGACGGTTAGTGTGGTAATAGATATGGGGAAACGGTTGTATAATAGAAAGAGTAGTAAACATAGATTATGTATTCAGGGGTGGATTTACGCATAGGGCCACCAGGTTTGGGCCTAGAGAAGTGGGAGTAGTGTAAGGGCCCGAAAATGGGGCCTAGATGAGGTACAAGGGTCCCAAAATGTCAAGAGAAAAGACGAACAATTCTGGAGGCAAGGGGCAAAACAGATTTCTCAAGTAAATATATAAACACATATTAGGTTAGTGCTTTTGGTTGCTTTCGTAATAATTGTAATCTTGGTAATAATCGTAGTTAATTCTGGCCACAACTAGAAAAACAATGAGGTGTTGAAAATGAACATGTACCTCCTTTTTGTGGTAGAATCTCTATTACAATTGTTTTCATTTAGGTTGCAACTTGCATTACAGGGAATGTTGTAATGTTGCAACAGTGTACTAGTGTTGTCACCCCATTACACAAGTTCCCATTCTTTATAGTGTAAGAAAAAGCTGAGAAACCACCTAATCCGTGCTGATTCATGTGAAGATAGCTCCTACCTGAATCTGAAAAGTGCATCCTAACTAACTTAGCGCGAGAAACTTGCTCCAAGTTCCGCCATATTTAAGCGAATAATTATTGTAGATCTTTTCAGGAAAAGTACTAGGGAAAAAACACACCGTAATAGTTTTAACTTTTGTTCTCTTTTCCCGCGACGAAACTTTTAAAAGCATCATTAGAAGCTGGGCAAGAACCAAGAGAACAACTGCTAAACAAGAGAACAGCT
>NW_007401228.1:0-803 GCF_000475195.1 Diaphorina citri | reverse complement strand
AATTTAGCCTGTCTTGCCTGATCCTAGCTAAAAATTAATTACTTTATAAGATAAGTATACAACCCAGCTACCCACATAATGTAGGTATGTTCGCATTATTGGGAAGACATGTAATTAAAAAAGAAAAAAAAAAGGAAATGGAAAAATGTTGACTTCTTTTTCTTTACTAGTTTCTAATAATTATCGCTAATTTAGCCTGTCTTGCCTGATCCTATCTAAAAATTAATTACTTTATAAGATAAGTATACAACCCAGCTACCCACATAATGTAGGTATGTTCAAAATTATAGCACTGCTTATGTTACATCAGGAAGACAGTTTCTTTCTGCCCCTCTCAATCAATTAACACCTCACCTCTTGTCCTCATAATTCAAACCAAGTCTGTAATTAAAATTTGAAAAGCCCCCCTGAATATTTCAGGGCAAGAGAAGTAAAAGTTACCTAGAAGCCTAGAACCTACATAAGTTACCTACATCATGAAAGGTTTTCTTTTTCAATAGCGCCGTAAGTTTGCTGGCATTTGCAGACATAATTCGTCGTCCCAAACACGAAGTGGCGTAAGTGCGAAAATCACATTTTTCAGGAGGGCCGAAATAAGTTTTTCAAGTTTTTTAATTTATTTTTTGAGCCCTTTCTACTGCACAATCTTCACAAAGTCCATGTTTAAGTACCTATTCGTTAAAACATTTTTAAAGCATGCTATGTACATATATGTTTTTCCAGCAGATTTTTTCCGATACACATGATAACTCAAAATTGTGATTTTTACACTTACGCCTGTTCGTGTTCGGGCCGACGATATG
>NW_007401227.1:0-803 GCF_000475195.1 Diaphorina citri | reverse complement strand
TGAACGGGTTATTTTCTCATGATCTCGCAATGACCCGCCACCTAAGAAAGTATTGTCTTTATCAGAAACCTTGATAGAAGAATATGACATTCAACATTCTACCCTAAATCAGGGAAAATTACCCAAAAATATAAATTATCTTCCACCCAAAGTCTTCTAATATTTGTGCTATCCTAACACTCATTGTTTACTTTCCTTATCCCTTGACAATAGAGACTAGAGGTCCACGAACTTCTCATGTTTCTTTATCTAGAATTCATAATGTTCTCTGGATAGCCCTAGCGGTCGTGCCGTGCTTCGCCAAGTCATATCTTAAACGAGATGTATAAAGGGAGTCATATCCTATGCATAAACAAGAAATGTGCAGAGGGAACTTTGACAACGAACGTCTTATCGCCCCGAAATCGAAGAGAAAAGGCAGACAGCATAGGAAGGAACCAGCCGTTCGGAGAACCAATTTTATTAGAGAAAGATCACAAGACCGACGCGCTAACCCAAAAAATTACTTTCTATTACCATGTATATTATGTAATGAGAAAGTATGTATTCTCAGTGCACCTCTATTAATATTTGCATTTGTTCTCTCCATTTCAGACCATAACTCAGACACGACTGGTCGAGGAATGTTGCAAGGGCTACATGCTAAGTCCAGCGGGAAACAGGTGAGTGTCGAACCCGCGATCTCCGCAGTAGAAATCCAGGACTTTACTCTTAGGGTGGGTTTTACCAACCTATATTTTAGCCCCTAACAGCCCGTTATCAAATCAAATGGAACTTAACATGCCGTTATCTTAACAGACCTT
>NW_007401226.1:0-803 GCF_000475195.1 Diaphorina citri | reverse complement strand
TAGTAGCCTACTGCTGGAGTAAAGGGACTTTTCAGTCCTATGCGAGCAGTATAAATAGGTAAGCACTATTATTATTATATAACCCAATACACATACGTGGTTACACAAATCAACCAAATCAATCTCCCCTTTTCCCACATAATTCAATGAGCCTCATGCATACTTGGTTACACAAATCTACCTCTGCGTTTACTATGTGGTAACTTCATCCACACAAAGACTGCTCAAGCTGCTAGCAATTTCAGAAACACAAAACAGCCGCGTAATGATAAATTACATATCAACGTCCCTCCTCCTTTGTAATCTCTCTCTTTCTCTCTCCCTCTGTCGTTTCTATCTTTCTCTCCCTCTCTCGTTTCTATCTTTCTCTCACCTATCTTTGTCTCTCCTTCTCGCTTCAATACTATTCTCTCTCCCTCTCTCCCACTTGTATCTTTGTCTGTCTGTCTCTCTCTCTCTCTCTCCCTTTAGTCATTTGGTACCTAGTAGGTATGTTTGTATATTCTGCTATTTCTCTCTCTCCCACCTCCCCCTTTCCTATGTGTAGTCTGCTTTTCCCTCTCTTTCCTTTTGTCTTTCTTTCGTTCCCATTTCATTCTCCTCTTTTCTCTCTCTCTCTCGTGTTTCTTTCCCTCTCTCCTCTCCCTCCCATAGGCCGTCTCTCTCTCACCCTTTCTCTTCCATATCTGCTTTTACTTCTCTGTCTCTTCTTCTCCTTCTCTCCTATATCCTTTATAGCTTTAGGTGAAAGTCAGAGAGAGATAGGTAGGTATTAACCTTGCTTAGTTTTCCATTAATTTCTT
>NW_007401225.1:0-803 GCF_000475195.1 Diaphorina citri | reverse complement strand
CATGATCCATGAGAAAGAATATTATACCTCGGCTGATATCAAGCTAGTTGAAGAAATCGCTCCAGGTAAATACTTTTTTCTGTCCAGCGGCGATAGCACGTTGATTGCGCCAGTTCCCCACGGATCACTGAAGTTAAGCAACGTTGCGCGTGGTTAGTACCTGGATGGTGACCATCTGGGGAATCGCGTGCTGCTTAGTTCCCGGCTCCACTCAGGCTGGGTGAGGTTAAATTGAGGAGGCGGGTAGCTTGTCGCCGAACGGTTGTTTTAAACCCCATCACGAGAATACCCTAGTTGTTAAAAGTTTCGTTAAACCTCTAAACCTATTCTCTATCCAGATGAATATGAGAGCAAGGAGTCATCAATAAGGTAGGCTACGTTGCCAAACATATCAAAGGTGCAACGGTAAGAAAATCTTTAAAAGAGGAAGGTACATTGCACAGTGCTTCCTCCCACATTGCACAGTGATTCAACCTCTTGAAAAAAGGGTTACAGATCGAAGCTACCTCTGCTTTTTAAAAGAGAGAGTTTATAAAAATAGAACTTTACCTTAATTGCAAAAATGCAAGAAATTCTCGTATTCTGATTGGTTCCCTCATTTTGGGTCGATGACTCCTTGCTCTCACATTCATCTGAACGGAGTATAGCTAGTTTTTCTTACACCTTTGTGTCAAGGTTTTTCATTGACGTCACCTATTGTAAATCAAAAGGCCAGTATTTTCTTAAACTCTGGATTAACTGAAAACAATCTATTCTTTTTCTACAGGTTCCCGATCTAAACGAGCACGGACCGTGACGGTGAA
>NW_007401224.1:0-803 GCF_000475195.1 Diaphorina citri | reverse complement strand
CTACTGGAAAAGACAGTGGTTTGGTTGTTGATGTTGTAATTTCTTGTGTTGTTGGTGGTGTTTGTTGTTGTTTTCTGTTGGTGTTATTTGTTGGGTTGTTAATGCTGTTGTACTTTTTGTAGCTGTAGGTTTTGTTGTTGTTATTGTTGGTGTTGAGGGTGCTGTTGTTGTTGTTGTTTTAGCGACTTTATCTTTATCTAATTGGTGAACGCAGTCAACTCTCCTCAGGATTCGTACAAAGTTTTAGATTGAATCCTTCGGAAAAACTGCGAGCTACCCAAAAAAGTTAGCAATTTTTTCCTGATGTCTACTACATATGTCTGATGTCTACTACAGATGTCTGCAGAGTTGTGTGACATAATTTTCTCCAAGTTCCGCTTCTGGCTGTCTACATAGTAATGTCTAGTGTCTAGCTGATGACTGAGAGATGTTCCTGGTTCCTAGTTCCATCCGGTAATGAGAGCATGACGATCAACCAACTCCCGGATTACATAACCCGACGTTACCCATTATTAATATTTAATTACCCATCGCTATCAAAGAATTATGACGAGCCTAGTCTGCCTTTCAATCTGAGAATTATGACTTAAGCTGTTATCAGTCTAAGAGTCTGAGAAATGAAGGCTTTTACATAAGGAGGATAAAGAAGTGGAAGAGACCTTTATCCAACAGTGGGAAATGAACGGTTGACAATGATGAAGATACAAGAAAGGCCTTTAGCCAGACGCCTACAGAGCTGGGGCAGTCTAGGACGCGTTTTGTTCGTATTGGAACTCATCAGCTAGACGGAAATACCAAGGATT
>NW_007401223.1:0-803 GCF_000475195.1 Diaphorina citri | reverse complement strand
TTTTTTTTAATGTAAAAGTAATAAAAGAGTCCTGTAGTACTGCTCTTAGGGAAGGTTCACCGGAATTCATTTCATGTGTGACAAACAGATATAGGCGACTGGAGAGATGATTCAGATGATGTCCCGATGAGCGATGTCTCCTTCGATTTGTCTAATGCCCGATCTTAAAACAGAACGTTTTCAGTCAATCCATCAGAGTTAATGAAATACTATCGTAGGTAGTACTTTTCGGGAACATTAATTGCTATTATAGGTAATTCTTCTTTTTCTTTCTATTGTAGGAATTTCTTCTTATGATTTAAAACCCTTGACACTGTGTTAACTCTCAGGGTAAGATCGGCCATAAGTCGTTTGGTTTTGATGGAACAAATTGGTTTTCATTTTCTAAGAAATCTAGGCTAGGGGGAGCCTCTAGGGATCAAACTGCAAAAATGTCGATAATTCCCACTACCTATAAAGCATTCAACATATTCTTACATTTCTTACTGTCGATTAAATGGAGAAATAAATTAATCTCTGTGATAGTTGAATGTGACTCAGTACTCAGTACGTAATGTAGCTATAGATAGGTACCTATACCTATAAAAATTCATAAACCAAGCAAGCAATTTCACAAGAACATGAATTCCACGTTTTTCAGAAATAAAATTGGCAAAAGTACAAATTAATAAATAATAATACCTATGCCAGTGGTATCTGAAATAGGCGGGACGTATTTTTTTTTCTTCTTCTGAATGTGAAATTCCAAGATGGCGTCGATCGTAAGAAGCAAGAGATGAAATTTAGCATGCGAGTGAAAGAAT
>NW_007401222.1:0-803 GCF_000475195.1 Diaphorina citri | reverse complement strand
TACTTCCGCTATTTTCTCCGCTGTCTCTTTGGATGCGCGGAATCGGCGCGAGCGCTGTTGATTCATTTTAGCGCGAGGTGCAACACCATCGATTGCCATGTAGAGTAGTTTGCGCGGGCGTACAATACGAAACAGACGGTCAATGCATTCGAAGATGGCAACCATCATCTCGTCCTCATCCTTTGGTGCTGGTCTGGAAATTAAGAAATTGATTGAGTCAAGTGAGCTCTTGGTTTTAAAAAGAGATTTTTCCTTTAGTTTGATGGTCTCTTTGTTTCACCATTGTTTTTTTTTTTTTTAGTTTTGATTAAGTATCTACCTATATAAGGCTAAAATTTTCAACACATTAAGGAAACTGAGTTATTGGATTTTAACTGTAATGGGGAATCTGCAGGTGTGCCTAGAGAAGTAGGTACATCTACATACCTATGTGAGTTTCAAATTCAAAGCATTCAGAAAAAAAAAACACATTTTTCCAAGGAAAGAATAGGTGAGTAGGTACTTAGAGTTGTATAGTACAATTTGTTGAATTGGATACTTTACAAATGGAGTTTGTTAACTCTGGATATCTGTTTCACACATACAGCACGTAATTCTTCACAAAATGACTGAGTCTTTAGTAGGGTATTGGACCTGATTAGATGATTGGAAACTTACTTATCTTCAGGATGGGTACAGGGATGAATAATACCATTCATGTCCAGATATAAGTTGTCAAATTCCACACCATTTGGATTAGGCTTGGATGAGTCAAATGGGATCTTTTGTCCATTGACTTCTTGAGGCTGAAAGAGGAGAAAAAA
>NW_007401221.1:0-803 GCF_000475195.1 Diaphorina citri | reverse complement strand
GACTTTCTATACTATGAGGAAAAAATAAGCAAATAAAAAAAAAAAAAAAATGTGATGTGTGAAGAGGGAAAAAAATCTGGTGTGAACATCACAAGACTTTCCTTATCCTATTGTGAATTGGGCCGAAAACCGCTAGAAAGAGGTCAAAATACCGGATAAAACAGTAAAGAAAGTAAAAATCACACGACTTTCTAAGTTTTATAGAGATGGATGGACCATAAGTTATCCAACCTCAGACCTCAGGGGTGTAGTGGTTAACACGGTGGACTTTGAAATCAAGACTTTGTTGAGGTTGGTGGTTCGAGTCCAAGTCAAGTCATAAAATTTAGCGTAGTGTGCAGACTCCCTACATTCAGAGTGTAATAGAAAGTAAAAAAAAAGCTGAACCTATTCTGTCTTCACTGATCAAATAAAAAGTCTAATTTATCCTGAAATATGCTCAATGCTCATAAATCATCTCTCGATATTGAATTTGATTTTCTTCTCTTTTGGAAAAATGGTCGATAGGAGTTTTTTTGTTTTTTCATCAACGATATAAATATTGCTTTGAGGAAAAAATGGTCGAAAAATATCCAATTTTTAATTAACAAATATGCAGAGATGTTGAACTTTTAAACCTCTATTAAAATAGAAAAAAAAAACTATTAAAAGACAATCTGATTACACTCGAAGTGAATTCTGGTTTGATTAAAATGGCTTATACAGTCGAACCTGGTAAAGAAGAAACCCAGCCAGCCTAGTTAGCTTAGTTGGTAGTGCGTCTGCCTTGTAAGCGCTAGGCCGCGGGTTCGATTCCCGCCCGG
>NW_007401220.1:0-803 GCF_000475195.1 Diaphorina citri | reverse complement strand
TGTGAACATCACACGACTTTCCTTATCCTATTGAATGATGCTTATTTGAGTATTATTTTACCCCAACTTTTACCATATGTATCTCACTAACCGTTTAGTCGGAAAACCGCCAAAAAAGGTCGAAATCCGTCAAAAGCGGTCAAAATACCGCCAAGCGCAGCACCTATCTCAACTAAACGTTTTCTGTTGCATTCTTGTCTCATTTGAGAACTAGGTACATACCAAATTCCAAGTCTCTAGCTCATACCGTTCCCGAGATATTGTTAAACTAGACTGAAAAACGCCAAAAAGCGGTAAAATGCCGCCAACCAATGCACCGATCTTAACCAAAAGTTTCGTGTCGCATCCTTGTCACGTTTGACAGCTACATACAAAATTTCAAGTCTCTAGCTCTTACTGTTCTCGAGATATCGCTGAAATAAATCCGTCCAAAAGCGGTCAAAATACCGCCAAGCGCAGCACCTATCTCAACTAAACGTTTTCTGTTGCATTCTTGTCACATTTGTGAGCTACATACCAAATTTCAAGTCTCTAGCTCATACCGTTCCCGAGATGTTGTTAAACTAGACCGAAAAACGCCAAAAAGCGGTAAAATGCCGCCAACCAATGCACCGATCTTAACCAAAAGTTTCGCGTCGCATCCTTGTCACATTTGACAGCTACATACCAAATTTCAAGTCTCTAGCTCTTGCCGTTCTCGAGATATTTTGTTTACAGACAGACAAACACACAGACACACACACACGGACCAATGGCTGAAACTTTGGATTTAGGCTCTAGGGACCTCAAAACGTGTTTTGGCA
>NW_007401219.1:0-803 GCF_000475195.1 Diaphorina citri | reverse complement strand
GTTTTTGCGGTTTTGTGCTTGCGGAGTTTAGGATGCACTCAAGCTGATGTGAGGACAATGGAGTAACAACTTTAATACTTACTTAGGTCCCTCTCTGGTAACAAATAATACCTTGATTAACATTACAACTCCGCCTCTATAATACTGATAGCACTGTACCTCTCACTTTCGTTACGGAGGACTCATAGCTTGTGGAATCGCTTTTACTTTCGTCTGAATATCGTAGTTCAGATTCGGTGAACTGGTTTCGGGATCAGCTGATTGTCCTTTCGATCCCCGACGAAATCTAAAGCCGTGACGTCTAGCCCGTCACTCAACCTTGCGTCATAGCCCGTCACTCAACCTTGCGTTATACAAATGTCATCATTCATAATGATCGAATTTCAAAATTTGAAATTTTTCAAAGAGAAGGTACGCCAGCGGCTAGATCACGTTGAATTTGAATGCATCAGGTCTTGATGAAGGAGACGTACTTACCACTCAAGTTACAAGTTATAGGTATGAGGAAGGTACCTTATATTGAGCATGGTTCACACTAGGCTTGCATGTCAGAGGCTCAGGGTTCGATTAACAGCGGGGCTCTGTGCTTGGAGTTCGGGGTGCACTCAGCCTTGTGAGGACAATTGAGTAGCAGAACATCACGTGTTGTTGATAAAATGATAAATATGGGTATGAGGAAGGTACCTTATATTGAGCATGGTTGGGCGTGCTTGGTATCTGGATCCCAGCCGAGGCATTTTTTTTTTATTGAGCATGGTTGGGCGTGCTTGGTATCTGGATCTGGTATGAGGAAGGTACCTTAT
>NW_007401218.1:0-803 GCF_000475195.1 Diaphorina citri | reverse complement strand
CTTGTTGTGAGGATTACATGTAGAGTAATAAAGTAATACGGTTTGTGAAGATGCCAAAATGCCAAATTGTTGCAAAAAATATAAGTGAAAGTCCCTACTTTAGCAATATATGCTAGGTAAAATTGGTGGAGATGCGAATTTTCTAAACAATGGTACCTACTTACGTCCTTGGCTCCTTGTCTCCTTGAATCAATATTCCTAAATACCTTATAATGAAAATGAACGTTGAACAAATTATGGAGATTGGTGGAGATGTCAAAATCACAATACCGAGCAATTAGTCTTTAGAAAAGAAAAGTAAAATAGTGGAGATGGGAGATGTCAAATCTCCATAAAGTAATAATGTTACGTTGAATTACTCGTGAATTAGTGGAGACGCCAAAATGTCTCAATAAATCGCTACCCGCACCATGTTTCCTATTTTCGTCATAACTCCCAAATGGTTTGTCCGATTTGGATGAAATTTAATGAACACGTTCATAATTTCAATAACATTTTCTCAATGGACTTAGGACCCGATCGGACCTATCTGGGGGTTCTTAGAGATAGATACCCTTTCTCTCAGTGGATTCTACAACTAATTGTGAATTCTAAAGTTCATTGAACCAATTGAACTTATTAGTTAATCAATGGAAATTTATAATTACGATTACAGGGATTGAATGACGTAACCTGTAACTGAGCTGAAATTTAGGTACCAGAGACAGTACAAACAAACTTGAAAATTGTTTTTAGAGTGTAGAAATGTCCCTTGCGTCTTCAACGGGCTAAATATCTGCTTATCAAGTTGACATTTTACAACA
>NW_007401217.1:0-803 GCF_000475195.1 Diaphorina citri | reverse complement strand
CGGGAGCTTTTATACTGACTACCCCAGTCTTATCTCAGCTTATCACAAAAGCCTTTGCAAATGTTCTGGATCACGCGACCAAATCGAGTGCTCGTATGATGTGACGTCACAGATATGGGCCGATCAGGTGACTAATTAACTTTATAACCCATGGGCCTTGGGTGTAAAATCTGAGATTAAGGTGTTTTGCGAGCTTTATTACTTACTTATGTCCAAGACGCCTCACATGAACATATCAGATGGTATTTCTCCAATGCCCTGCAACTTCTGCAACGATATCTCAGCTTTGTTTCATTATTGTTTAAACTTTACGGTGCTCCTGTAGTCACTTGCAGTAATTGTACGTATTATTGTAATATATTTTGTATCTTATATGGGAGCTTTATTTGTGCATTTTTCTAATCATAAAATGGCGTGACATGTTTTGAATTACAACCTGCTCGAATCTCCAATCTGTATGTTGTGCGTTGTTCATGTAGTTGTTTATTAATTATTAAGGCCTGTTGTTTCGTACATGCTGAGGTGTAAGGTGGATATGAGTTTCAGTTACTAAATCCCTGCCCACATGGAGTATTATTTCCATGGGTTGGAAATCTATTGCCTTTCCATACACCTCACGTACTTGTAACCATTGTACGTACAGGCACACAATATCTCAGAAGGTATCTCCTGGTGCTTTTACGTACAGACTGGGGAACATGGAAATTTGATACCATTTTACTTTGTATACCTACCTAAGCAAGTAAAAACTAATGGTCTAAGTGAAATACTTATAGAAAATAATGATTCATCAGAGGTCAGCA
>NW_007401216.1:0-803 GCF_000475195.1 Diaphorina citri | reverse complement strand
TCTCTTGGTGGTCATACTATCTGTCCAACAGAAACTGTAATGGATCGAATAGAAGGAAGGTGTAAAATAACTGTGTAGCAATAAAGTAAAAATGGGAAAGGAAGGATCGATTCCGTAGAATTTCCAGGCTAAAATTAATTTAGCAAGCCGTCTTTGTTTAAGATCGAAGAGGATTGAACAGATCCACAGATTAGACAAAGTGTACAGTTGAACTTTCGTTATAATCTTCTATGGACCTAAAACTGTCTCGGAGACATCTCCAAGCTGTTTAAGTCTTGTTATATCGTGTGACAATGAAGTTTTCTTTTTGTCTGAAACCCACTCTGGGATACACATAGCTCTCTGTTATCTGTTCTCTAAGGAATAAGCTATTCCAGGAACGAGTTTTCCTAGCAAAATTAGCTGTAGTATTACATACGCTCTAATCCTATGTTGTATCTTTGACCACCCAGCCTACAGTTCCGGACATAAATTTAATGTTAAGCCCAAGCAGGACAGCTGATTCGGACAAAACCTTCATTTGGCCACACAGTGGAGTTATGAAATTGGAAGGTGAAGAGATCATCAGATCTTCCAAACAAAAAAAGTCATAAACTATGTAACGGGAGGACTCTTCGATATGTTTCGTGGTGAGAGAGCTGGCATTGGTAATGATATTTTCTTCAACAAGGCACCATATGGCGACCGAAATTCTTAGTAGATGTTCCACTAGACCGTGTGCTCTCTCCTAGCTCAGGCAAAAGTTGTCGACACAACAAGGGAAGCATTGTTATGGTAATCTGATAAAATATCAACCGCACTAA
>NW_007401215.1:0-803 GCF_000475195.1 Diaphorina citri | reverse complement strand
CAGTACTGGGTAACTTAATTGGACAGCATTTAGCAGAAAGGAAAAATCCATAAGGGAAATTGCCCTATAGATGGTTCTTTTCTGCATGCTGTCCAATCAAACATCCAGAGGAAAAAATTCACTATTCTTGCCAAAAAATGTCGTTCTCCACTCTAATATTCGTCGATAAACTTCTAAATTTGTGACATGATTTGGACTCAAACCACTAACCTCCAGATTCAAAGTTAACCTAACCACTACACCACTGACGTTGGTCAGAATGAGACACTATTGGATGAGGATGAATGAAATCTAGGAATGAAGGAATCTGTGGAATATAGGGATATCAGGGGGAACCAAAAACAACAGAATAATTTGAAGAAGGACATGAGACGAGAATGATTGAACATGAAATGAGCGAAAGAAGCAAAGTGTCAAATTAATGAAGAAGTTGACGAAAAGTGTGTTTATCTAAATGAGATTAAATTTGAGACAAGTATAGCTACTAGCTACTCGGCTGTTGACATGGAATCACACAAAACTTACTCTAGAGTACTCTAAACTTTCATGTATAATGTAATGATTTAAAACCAAGACTTATAGAGCCCGTTCTTCCTTTATTCCTTATAATGTGTCCAATATACTGTTTAAGTCACCCATCCATTTATTGGCCTTGCTCGGCGTAGCTTAACATAGATGACGCTAAACCCGGTCTTAAATTTACGACTGAAGTGAGTGAAGTGTTATCTAAAACTTTCTCGCTTTGAGTTCATAGGTCGTCGCGACAATGTGAAAAAATCCCCCCCCCCCCCAAACCAGTACTG
>NW_007401214.1:0-803 GCF_000475195.1 Diaphorina citri | reverse complement strand
TTACGTACTATGACATCTACAAACGATGGGCTTCCACCAATACCAATTTGTTTGCAGGTTATGCGGGGAGTGCAAAGACATGACTACTCAGGCCATCCTCGAATGTAACTCCCTAACAACATGGAGACTTGCTGTAGGGCTAGCTAATCCCCTACAAGACATCGCCCGGATCTTCGAGCTTAGTTAGGAATTAGCTTAACTCCATACACAATAAGCCCACTCAGTGGCTTAGGTGTAAGGCCAAACATCCCCCAAGGATGGGTTAAGCTTCTCAGAATCTACGAAAATAACTCCTTATAATGTTGGTTCTATTCCAGGTGTAGAAGACACGACGGTAGTCATAATGCGGAAACCCTCGGTCACCACGCCCTCCTCCTCTTCCTCTGACCTTGGTCCTCCAGTCAAGGTCATAGGAGGTGCAGCCCGTGATAGTAACTTTGGCCGCAGTACCAACATGAAAATGACTTCCTTCACGGATAGCGACTCTAAGGCGCCTGGCTGTATGTCTGCCACGCTGCCGCATTTTCCAACGCAGGTAAGATTTGGAGTACGTTCTTGGAACTTATGTTTTTTTTTCCTACGTTCCCTATTTTTGATGGAAAACGATGAAATCCGTTTAAATAGTGTTTTAGTTACAAGTGGATAAAGCTTTCGGGAAAAATTTTCAAGTCTTCAAAAATAGGTGCCGCATCCCTTTGTTATCCGTCCAGTTTTAACGGGCTTGTCTGCTTGTTACGCAAAATGTCCCTTATTTTATTATAAAAGGAATTATTGTGATGAGCATACTAAATGCTCGTCACAAA
>NW_007401213.1:0-803 GCF_000475195.1 Diaphorina citri | reverse complement strand
TCGAGAAAGAAGGGGAGGGAGGGAAATTTCCAGGGAGAAGAGGGGAAAATCTAATCAAGGCAAGGGATGACCTAGTCGTGTGGAAAGCAACCCCCCGCAATGAAAATATTGTCCCTTTCTAAGAAAATTATTGTTCCACGTACCTACACAAAACACTATACATACTTCAATATAAGGTAAACAAGTACTAAGAAACCCCTTACCCCTTAGGCTGTACTGGCAAAATTATTGTTCCACGTACCTACACAAAACAATATACATACTTCAATATAAGGTAAACAAGTACTAAGAAACCCCTTACCCCTTAGGCTGTACTGGCCTTCACAGGCAAAACACCTACTTGGAAAATTATCAAGGAGAAAAAGTAAAATACGTTATTTTCTTCTTTGGGGAAAAGCGGACTTGGAAGAAGTGATTGAAAGTGGTGGGGAGAATAAGATGTAGGGAAAGATATGTGAGCAACAGAAAAGGGAGGAAGAAATGAAAGAGAGTTGAGAAAGATGTGATACACCTACTTGGAAAATTATCAAGGAGAAAAAGTAAAATACGCAGTTATTTTCTTCTTTGGGGAAAAGCGGACTTGGAAGAAGTGATTTAAAGTGCTGGAGAGAATAAGATATAAAGAAAGATATGTGAGCAACAGAAAAGGGAGGAAGAAATGAAAGAGAGTTGAGAAAGATGTGAACAATTGCCAAAAGGCTGAGAAGGAGTCAATAGCGTAGGCGTGCGATCACACCTTCCTGATTACCAGTGTAATCTTCCATGTTGTCTTGTTTCGCAGATAAAATGGGGAGAAGGAAGGA
>NW_007401212.1:0-803 GCF_000475195.1 Diaphorina citri | reverse complement strand
CAAGGCCAATAAATGGATGGGTGACTTGAACCTTATATTGGGAATAAAGGGAGAACGGGCTCTAGTCTTGATTTAAATATTTAAAATCATTACATGAAAGTAAAATCGAAAAATCAAATCAAGAATAATAATAAACTGATTATTAAACAAATTAGGTAGGTACATAGGTACTGATCGAATAAACTACGGGCTAAATAATTCCCGGAGGGACGGGCCCAGCTTGTTGTACTTTATTTTGTTCCCCTTTCTACTTTTTTTAGGTAGAGGTAGGAACACGGGAAAAGGCGAGGAAAAAGAAGGAGGAGGAAGAAGAAGAAGAAGAAGAAGAAGAAGAAGAAGAAGAAGAAGAAGAAGAAGAAGAAGAACAAGAAGAAGAAGAAGAACAAGAACAAGAACAAGAAGAAGAAACTTTCTCTTGTGCGGTTTAGAGAGGTAAATATTTCCATATTGTATACCTACGAAAGTGTAATTTAGTATACTCAAATGTAAGGCCTTCTCCCCAAGGATATTATTTCTTAGGATAGGTATTATTTTGTTTCTTTTTTATGCACAAATGGTTTATTAATAAAGTCTACTTATATTACTTGGTTAACTTGAAAAGATATTATTTTGTAAGATTAGGTAGGTAAAGAAGTAGGAAGGGGAAAGAAAGGTTACCTAATCAAAAAGGAGAAGAAGGAAGATGGACATTCTTCATATTCTTACTTTCCTTCTTTCTTCTTCTTACCTGCCTCGGTGGTGTAGTGGTCAAGGCGCTCGCCTGGTAAACAGGAGGGCGTGGGTTCAATCCCAGCCGAGATATG
>NW_007401211.1:0-803 GCF_000475195.1 Diaphorina citri | reverse complement strand
AATCTATGTTGTCGAAAAAGTGTACGGTTTCAGTCGACGACAGGGCCCCGTTGAGGAGGCTGGGCCTGGGCAAATGGACCCAGATACCCCCTGTCAGAGGAATCTGTGTTGCCAGGCTATGGCAAATGGAAACAATTAACCCTACCAGGTTGAAACTATTAACATCATCTTACATGGGGGATAGGTGATCTAGCTCTATGATTCAGTACATGTGTGTATATTCAGTACATATGGGTAATATTCAGTACATATAGATATATGAAATTCAGTACATAATGTACCAACTAGTAGCTACCGGGTCAATTAGAAGAAAATGTGGTAGATCAGTGAACCGTAGGGATCGATTTGGAAAAAGGGCCCTGGGCCCCGGATGACTCAATAAGGGCCAAAACTAGCTAGTGAATTTCCTTTATGTATTGTATATACGTGATTTTATCAATATTGGACCAAACTTTCGAGAATTGCAACGAGAAAACTCGTGCATCTTTAGGAGCGCCCTGTACGTGTATCATGTGAACTAAAGAACAGGTTAAAGTTTTCAAAATCATTTAAAGTAGATACTTACCTATCTACCATGTGTTTAACATGGAGAGTTGTGAGCTATATCGTTAAGCAGTGCTAAACTTAAGCACTAACATGGAATGCATAAACAATGTTTAATCTACAGCGAATTCTTTCAAAGAGGCAAAATATTACCCAACTGAGTGGAATCAAAGAGGGCGATATTTTTCTAGAAAATTTGGTTTTAAAGGTGCCAAAATAGTCAACGTTGGCAGCTAAAAATAGAAATAATAAATTACTAA
>NW_007401210.1:0-803 GCF_000475195.1 Diaphorina citri | reverse complement strand
TAGGGAGGGGGGTAGGTCCTGGGGGCCCCGCGCCTTTGAAACTGCCCCGGGCCCCGCGGGGGGCTAATCCGGCCCTGTTTGGGCATTTTGAAAGCCAGAGATTCATTTGATGAATGGAGATTGCCCCTGTTTTCAGATCTCTACTTCATGTCCTGGGCATGTTGAAAGCCAGAGATTCATTTGATGATTGGAGGTTGAAGGAATCTTTGGATCTCAGTGACCTTGTACAACGACGACTCGAATATCTACAAAACCCTCCCGACTGTCGAACTGCCAGGAAATTGGTGTGCGAGCTAAACAAAGTAAGTACAATAAGCAAAATAAACAACAGAAACAACACAACACAGACAAATTAAACAAAGTAAGTTGAGTTAGTTCTGAGTTAACGATGAGCAAAAGGTCCCAGGCTTGATTTTCAGAGTCAATAAAAAAATTGCTCTCTTGTTTCAATTGCAAATATCCCCGATTGTTTTCTGGTGTTCTCTTGTTGACCAAGTAGGTATACGGACTACCCGTGACCTCTGGATGCATCCTGCTGAAGTGGCAGAGTTCCTTACCCTTGGGGAGGAGTGAGCATTATCGCAGAAGTTTCCGTGTTTCTTTCACAGGGCTGTGGTTACGGGTGTCAGTTGCACCATGTGGTCTACTGTTTCATCGTAGCCTACGCCACTCGGAGAACCCTCATCCTGGACTCCAAAGAATGGAGCTACTCACGGGGAGGCTGGGAAGAGGTGTTCCAGCCTGTCAGCAAAACATGCACTTCACCTGAGGGAGTGTCGAATTCCGGTTGGCCAGGTAAGGGA
>NW_007401209.1:0-803 GCF_000475195.1 Diaphorina citri | reverse complement strand
GGGCGGGAATCGAACCCGCGGCCTAGCGCTTACAAGGCAGACGCACTACCAACTAAGCTAACTAGGCTGGCAAAAGTATTTTTATTGTTGCATGTTTCTGGGAGATTTTTTTAATTTTCTTCTTCTTTTTTCTATTGCTATACTGGAACTGAATTAACACCCAATTCACCATTAAATTGAAGCTGACTTCTGTACCTGAAATTGAGTGTTGATGTGTTGATAGATCCAAAGTTTGACTGAATACCTTTCATCATCTTCTTCTTTTTTCTATTGCTATACTGGAACTGAATTAACACCCAATTCACCATTAAATTGAAGCTGACTTCTGTACCTACCTGAAATTGAGTGTTGATGCGTTGATAGATCCAACGTTTGACTGAATACTGGGCTAGTTTGATTGTCTCTTCCTACGTTCTGATTGGGACTTGAATAGTGACCTTGATTTTCTCTCTTCTGATTGGGCGTTGAATTCTGATTTTCTTTATCGTGATTGGTTGTTGAACAGAGCCTTGAGAGTCGACTTAGTGTGTGTGGCACAAGAAGATGAGGCTCGATACCCTCGGTGAAATTCAGATTGGTTTGATTGCTGAAAGCAAATGAGATTTTTGTGAGAGACTGCCGAGGTCTTTTCGTAGTTGTAAAGTGCTATCAAAGTTATCATGCCTTTTTTGAAGCCATTTTAATAAGTTTTTTTTTTTTACAAAGATGTTTTTGATAGAGAGGAACTGTAGTAACGGAGGTCTTCTCGTCCCTTAATCGAAGAGGAAAGGAAGACAGAATAGGAGAAAGTTCTATATAAGATA
>NW_007401208.1:0-804 GCF_000475195.1 Diaphorina citri | reverse complement strand
AGGAGGAAGAAGAAGAAGAAGAAGAAGAAGAAGAAGAAAGAAAGGAGAGTGTGAAGCCAGATGAAAAAGGAAAAGAAGAAAGAGAAGGTTGGAGAACAAGAGGTAGAAGTAGAGAAGGAAGAAGAAATAAGCAAACAAATAAATAAAATAGATGTGAATATTCAATATTCTAATTTTAAGTATAAGCACAATTAGTGGATGTGCCAATATCATTTAACTAAATTAGTGGAGATGACATAATCACATAACTAAATGCTTGGCTTTTTGGGGCCTAATTCATACCTTTATCAGCTCAGGTATTTGATACCTATCTTCCTTCCAACCAACCTCAGTGGTACAGTTGTTGACGCGTTGGACTTCGGATCTGGAGGTTGGTGGTTCGAGTCTAAGTCAAGTCATAAAATTTATCTAGGTGTAATAATCGGGGAACGATATTTGTGACAAAAGCATTTAAATATGCTTAACACAATTAAAAATTTGGACCGATTGCAATACTTTCATTACTAGTATAGCTCGCTATACTGTAGTAATAGAAAGTAAAAATTCCTTCCCATCTTCCTTCTAGCATATGATAGGAGAAACCTACTCTTTATCTCTTCCTCTTATCATCTACCTACCTATGTACCTATCTACCCACCGACCTATGTACCTACCTACCTGCCTATGTACCTAAATAGTTAACTCTACCTACCTACCATGATACCTTGTCTGGTGAGATTTGCAGAACCGAGAATCAAAAAAGTGAAAGAACTTTTTGAAGGTCATCCGGTGACATCTTCTTTGGAAACTTTCGTCTGGTGATTT
>NW_007401207.1:0-804 GCF_000475195.1 Diaphorina citri | reverse complement strand
CCCTCCCCTCGTTTCCTTTCACAGTTAGCGCCCCTCCCCTCCTTTCCTTTCTCAGTCAGCGCCCCTCTCCTCCTTTCCTTTCTCAGTCAGCAGGCCTCTCCTCCTTTCCCTTCTCAGTCAGCAACCTCCCCTCCTTTCCTTTCTCAGTCAGCACCCCTCCCCTCCTTTCCCTTCTCAGTCAGCAACCTCCCCTCTTTCCCTTTCTTAGTCAGCACCTCCCCCCTCCTTTTCTTTCTTAGTCAGCACCCCTTTCTCCTTTCCTCTCCCAGTCAGGATTCCCTTCCCCTCCTTTTTCTATCTACACTATCAGCAGGATTATGTTTTTCACATTTTCCCTCATAATCAGCACAAAAAAGATTTTCGTTTCGCTTGTGTGTGTTTGCTGCGAGCGTCAGAAATTTGTATTCTGTTCTGTATAGCTGTTATTATTTTGTTTGCTGACGTTATACGGGGTGGTTTTTAAGTAGTTAGGTTCACAGTTTGCTACTTTTGTTCGCCCTTAGGTCGGCCCTAGTTAGCATGGAGGGTAGCGCGTCTGCCTTGTAAGCGCTAGGTCGCTCGTCCGATTCCCGCCCGGGAACGGATGATATCCTGTACAGATAAGGTTCGTTCTTGGAACGGCTGGCTTTCTCTTATCCTGTCCTCCTTCTCTCTTCGCTTTCGGGGCGTATTCGTCAGATATTTACTCACCCATTGTTCTTGTCTCTTGTGTTCCAGGTATGGTCCTATACATTTCCATGAGACATGGTCTTATCTTGTACAAAGGGTAAGGTTATTAACTAAATAACTTAAGGTATTGCTTCC
>NW_007401206.1:0-804 GCF_000475195.1 Diaphorina citri | reverse complement strand
TAAAAATTGCCGCCGGGACAGAGGGTTAGAAAAAATGCCCAACAATCCCACGCTATCCTTGGTTAAGTTACCACTCCAGAGCAAAACTGTAGAAACAATATCCTATCTCACCTTGACCGAGCTCATCTCAGCCCTGTTCATAAACACAGCCTGAAATTCCTGAGAAAATCCCACAGTTTTTGAAAAAGTCCCACAGTCTTGAGGGATATTAGGGGCTCCTTCCTCTTTAGTGTGCTGCTCCGACCTCGCAGGGTTCGTGTGCTTGATTTGAGTAATCCAAAGAGAAATGAGAATGCCAAATTCAAATCAGCTGATCATACCGTTACAAAAAATTTTCAAAACGAAAACAAGAACAAGTCGAATTCGAACAAGAAGCAGAGAAAACGAGAAAAGTGAAAAACTGAAAAAAGTTGAAGAAAAGCTCGATTTGAAGTGAAATTATTGTCCAAAAGACTGTAAATTCCTTTCAAAGTTGTCGAAACTCATCAAACAGTAAATTCAAATCAGCTGATCATACCGTTACAAAAAATTTTCAAAACGAAAACAAGAACAAGTCGAATTCGAACAAGAAGCAGAGAAAACTGAAAAAAGCATTGAGCTTAAAATCAAGTAATTAAATAGCTCGTTAAACGTAACAAACTGAAAAAAGTTGAAGAAAAGCTCGATTTGAAGTGAAATTATTGTCCAAAAGACTGTAAATTCCATTCAAAGTTGTCGAAACTCATCAAACAGTTGCGTACTTAGTGATTCTTGACCAATATTTTCCTCAAGTTTTCGGCCGTATAACTCCCAGCTTCCAGTATT
>NW_007401205.1:0-804 GCF_000475195.1 Diaphorina citri | reverse complement strand
CCTCTTGGTAGACGTTGCCTATGTGTCCTTTGTGATTCAATTTGATTCCACAAGGACTCAGCTTTTTTTATTATTATTTTTAATGCGAAAGTTACCAAATATACTTTTTTTTTCTCTCTCCCTCTCTTCTGGATATTTTATCTCATTAGTGCAATGATTCAGACTGTAAAACTCTGTTTCGTAGGTATTCTCGATTATTTTTTCATTCATTTTTACTTCTCTATGTATTTGTAATTATTTTCCGTATTTAACACTCAGAGAGCTTTCTCGATTATTTTTTCATTCATTTTTACTTCTCTATGTATTTGTAATTATTTTCCGTATTTAACACTCAGAGAGCTCGATTATTTTTTCATTCATTTTTACTTCTCTATGTATTTGTAATTATTTTCCGTATTTAACACTCAGAGAGCTCTCTCTCTCTCTCCTATTTCCTTCTCTTCCCATCTTCTTTCTCAGTCTATATGTATTTTGCTGTTTTCCCTCTCTTTGTCTCTCTTGCGCGCTCCTTGTTTATAATTTTATTTTGTACAAAGCTAGAAATACAGAATATTATGTGTAATTCCGTGTATATTGCTGAATATTGTGTATTTTTATTTTCCACCCTCTCGCTATTTCAAAAGTGTTGACTACTCCTTTTCCGTATTATTATGTTTTCTCGGAATTAAATTTATACCGTGTGTCCCTCTTGTATTCTTTATAAACTCACCCCTAGACTATACAATATACAGGAGGTTCTCACTCGCTGTACTTACTCACTTGTTTTTAAACTTCCCCTTAGACTGGGCAGGGTTTTTCAATTCG
>NW_007401204.1:0-632 GCF_000475195.1 Diaphorina citri | reverse complement strand
TCTTCGATGTTGGGATCCAGACGATTCATGTAGCTGTTTAGTATTCTGGAATATCCTGATCTAAGTTGGGCAAGGGTTCTGGTAACCAGAACAACCCTTGCCCAACTTAGATCAGGATATTCCAGTATCTTCAGTGTCAGAAGCAGTGGGTATACAACAGAAATTAAGATAGAAACACACTACTAGGTGGTTAAAGAAAATCAGTACCTATGTATGTACCTACCTAATTTGTTTAATATTCAGTTTATTAGGTATTATTATTGAATTGATTTTTGATTTTACTTTCATGTAATGATTTAAAATCAAGACTATAGCCCGTTCTCCCTTTATTCCTTTTTAATATTTAAGTCACCCATCCATTTACTGGCCTTGCTCGGCGTAGCTTAACATAGATGACGCTGAAACCGGTCTTAAATTATCGACTGAAGTGTTGTCTAAAACTTTCTCGCTTTGAGTGCATAGGTCGTCGCGACTAATTTCAAGATCGGAGCTCATTTGTGTGAGAAAGTGTGAAAAAAATCCCCCAAAAACCAGTTATTTTTGCACCACCATTTACCATTTTCGTGTTCCTGGTAAAAAGACCTTTAATTTGATATATAGGTCGACCAGGTTTGGATAAGTCCTTCAGATCG
>NW_007401203.1:0-804 GCF_000475195.1 Diaphorina citri | reverse complement strand
CACGTTTTGAGGTCCCTAGAGCCTAAATTCAAAGTTTCAGCCATTGGTCCGTGTGTGTGTGTGTGTGTGTGTGTGTGTGTGTGTGTGTGTGTCTGTCTCTCTGTGTGTCTCTCTGTCTGTAAACAAAATATATCTCGAGAACGGTAAGAGCTAGAGAGTTGAAATTTGGTATGTAGCTGTCAAATGTGACAAGGATGCGACACAAAACGTTTGGTTGAGATGGTTGCTGCGGTTGGCGGTATTTTGACCGCTTTTTGGCGGTTTTTGGCCGTTTTTTGGTGGTTTTTGGCCGTTTTTTGGCGGTTTTCAGCTATAGCTACAAAACATGAAATTTGGTATGTAGCTGTCAAATGTGACAAGGATGCGACACAAAACGTTTGGTTGAGATGGTTGCTGCGCTTGGCGGTATTTTGAACAAGCATGGATAAGGAATGTCGTGTTATGTTCACACCAGATTTTTTTTTATTCTTCTTCTTCTGCTCTGTGTTTCTTCTTTCCTTATTTTTGTATTTTTTCTCCTCCTCTTTCTTATCATTGTTCTTTGTCTCCTTCCTGTTCTTATTTTATCCTCCTCATTCTTCTTCTTCTTCTTCTTCTCCTTCTTCTTCTTCTTCTTCTTCTTCTCCTTCTTCTTCTTCCATCTTAGTCTAGTTACCTATTGTAAAAGCTCGAAATCTCCAGGAATCCCAGAAACCCTGTTGAGTGAGGTACATAGCTTATGAACTGAAAGAAGAAAATCTTAGGTCAGACTTTATGTACCTACATAGAAAGGTAAATACATAGGTAGATAAATAAGTACATAGT
>NW_007401202.1:0-804 GCF_000475195.1 Diaphorina citri | reverse complement strand
AGACAAGGCAGCTAGTCCTCCCAAAGTTGTAGGCAGAGGAGCCTTGCTGAAATATATGATGGAGAAGAAAAAGATGACCTGATCTTTTAACTCTCAAATGGTTTGTCCGATTTTGATGAAAATTTGCAAACATGATTAACACAAACATGTTTGTCTGCTCTTTAAATTTTAGGTCCTATTGGGGCTTTTTTCCAAGCGAGTTCTGCAATTTACTGAACTACTGATGAGCAAGATATTTTCAAAATAAAGGAGTTTTTTTTATTTAAGTTTAAGTGACAATGGTTTTATTTAATTTGAAATAAGTTTATTGAATAATTGTTTTATTTTTACTTTCTTAATCATTGCAATAATGTCTAATATTAAGCAAAGTTCACTCCATACTGCCGTCGTTGAAATGTCTGGTTGTTGTTTGTCAGTGGCTCATTGTGGTGGATTGATAAAATGATTACCTACCTAAGTTTAAGTTGGTGCTATGGTGCTATAGAAAATTGTTGAAAAAAGAAAGGGTTTTCTTTACATTCTGTTTCTTTATTTTTACTTTTTTACATTAAGTTTTTTTACAAAAATGATTGATTTAATTTCTGCAATAAAATACACTTTGATCTTTAAAGATAAACTAATGAAGATTGCTTTTCTACCTTAAAGGCAGGGAAGACAAATAAAGAGGCGAAATCGATTTCGTTTCACGGATGAATACCAAGCTAGACTACCTACAAGGAAACAAAATCTAGGATGATACAAAACAACTAATATAGTCTGACTAAAACTTTAAACATAGATTATATACTCTGAGATTTCCGAGAC
>NW_007401201.1:0-804 GCF_000475195.1 Diaphorina citri | reverse complement strand
GTTTGGAAGCCCAGAATAGGTAATACCTAAAAGGTTCAGTGAAAGTAAGAACTGACTCGAGATAAGGGTTCCTACGGAACGATATACTTTATTCTAATTTGTAAGAAAGAAAATGTAAGTAAGAAATATTGTAAGAAATTCAATGTTTAACATTTGCAGTTGCTGAAGTGCGCTTTCTCCTACACCAGTCTACTCAAGGAAACCAAGAAGAGGATTGACAAAGCTTGAGAAAGGAATTTAGAACTAGAAACATGGAGGTTCTCTGTCAACTATTTAACTATCTGATAACTACTGACTTTGGAGGGCGGAAAGTTCTACTGACAGAAGTATCTGAGGAAGATGTTGATCCATATGTTAAAAAAACCTAGATTGGTTAGGTGGAAGAGCTAGCTGTGTGAGAATCCTGCTAGAAAGCCTTTTTAATTAATTAATAAAACGATGAAATGATCAATTCAAATCATATTTTAATGTTCTACAGGTGTTGTTGTACAGACACGATATGGCGAATTGACTGTTTGAAAAGGTATGTTTTTTACATTCTACCAAATTCTAGCAGACACTATGAACTAGGAGGTCGGTATGATCTAAAGATGAGACTGAGCAAGTTTAGAAATAACAAAAATCAGATATCTTGATACAGCTTTGTCTACAAATTGTGAAAACAGTTTTGTCAGCACTACAATAAGAACTTTTAGCATTCAAAACCGTTTCCAGAACTTGTAAACATTTTCTTTATTTATAATATACAAATAAATAATTTATAATAAATAAATAATAGAGGAAGGTAACTCAAACATTGTAACA
>NW_007401200.1:0-804 GCF_000475195.1 Diaphorina citri | reverse complement strand
AGTTCACAAATGTGACAAGGATGCAACACAAAACGTTTGGTTGAGATGGTTGCTGCGCTTGGCGGTATTTTGACCGCTAACCAAAAGTTTCGTGTCGCATCCTTGTCACATTTGACAACTACATACCAAATTTCAAGTCTCGACAGCTCTTACCATTCTCGAGATATTTTGTTTACACAGACACACACACGGAACAATGGCTGAAACTTTGGATTTAGGCTCTAGGGACCTTAAAAAGTGTTTTATTGGCACTAAAAACTGACCATCGAAAATTTGACCCGATTATATTACTTTCCTTCCTATATAGGATAAGGAAAGTAAAAATGGGTTGATTTTTCCCGACATTTTTAATTGGAATTAATTGGGAAAAAATCCATTAGAGAGAGAGAGAGAAGAGGGAGGGGGGAAAGAGAGAGAGATTTTAATCTAAACCAATAGACTCAATGGAGCATTCATTCACTGTGGATAATTACCATGAGAGAAAGAGAGAAAAGGGTGGGAGGAAGAGAGATAGAAAAAAGTGGGAGAGAGAGATTAAGATAGGTGGTGTGTGTGAGAGAGAGTGAGTGAGAGAGAGAGAGAGACCACCTAATGCACTAATTGACCAATTACAATATGGTGGAAATTATGATATGAAAAGCTATTACCTATGATCAATACCTATACATATACGAGTACATAGTACATTAGTACATCATGATATCATTAGTAAATAATATATACAATAGGTACATAGGCATGTACCTACATACCTAACATAGGTACCTACTAGAGCTTTCATAATAATAATAATAATAATAATAA
>NW_007401198.1:0-804 GCF_000475195.1 Diaphorina citri | reverse complement strand
GTCGAAATCTGTCAAAAGCGGTAAAAATACCGCCAACCGCAGCACCTATCTCAACCAAACGTTTTGTGTTGCATCCTTATCACATTTGTGAATTACATACCAAATTTGAAGTCTCTAGCTCATACCGTTCCCGAGATATTGTTAAATTACACCGAAAAGCGCCAAAAAGCGGTAAAATGCCGCCAACCGTTGCGTTGCACCGGTCTTAACCAAAAGTTTCGTGTCACATCCTTGTCACATTTGACATCTACACCATACCAAATTTCAAGTCTCTAGCTCTTATACCGTTCTCGAGATAATTTATCGAATTTGCTGTTTCTCCCCTTGGTGGTCCATGCTCAGAATCGAAAGTGGTGAGATAACATTTCTTCAGGGACGATGTTAAAGTTTATTCTTGTGGTTTGTTTAGATTCCTTTCTTTTACATTGAATTTCACTTGAAAAAGAACGAGTATATTGAAATCACTCTGAATGTGTCCTTGAAAAAATTAAAATCTTCACTTGCATTTGACGTTTCCTGGAAGATAAGAAGAGTACGATTTGTCCGTCACAAGCAATCGATTTGCAATTTTTAATTTTTTGTAGGTAGCTACCTGGTCTTGATTTACTAAAAGGGACTGGGCATTTCACAATTTTTTTGCATAGCAACAACTGCTTAAACTCTTTTTGTTTTAATCAGGACATCTCTTTTGTGATTTTCTAACTGTAAAGTGTGAACTTCTCTCTGTATTAGTAGGCTTGCCAAACGTCCCGAATTGGCCGGGACAGTCCCGAATTTCAGGGGGTGTCCCGGCGTCCCGTTCAG
>NW_007401197.1:0-804 GCF_000475195.1 Diaphorina citri | reverse complement strand
ATACCGCGAATAAACCGCGGATACCGCGAATAAACCGCGGATACCGCGAATAAACCGCGGATACCGCGAATAAACCGCAGATACCGCGAAAGAACTGCGTATACCGCAAATAAATATTTGGAGATATCAGATATCACAGAGAGGGGGAGAGATAAGGAACAGAGAACCTTCCAACCTGAAAGCAGAAGAGAGAATGAGCTCTGATAGAAATATAGGTATGAAGAAACCTCCCCTAGAGAATGAGCTCTGATAGAAATCTAGGTATGAAGAAACCTCTCCTTGACCCCCTACATTTCCCCTGACCCCCTACTTCTGACATTTCCCCTGACCCCCTACTTGTTTTTGATAGTAGGGGGTCAAGGGGAGGTTTCTTCATACCTAGATTTCTATCAGAGCTCATTCTCTCTTCTGCTTTCAGGTTGGAAGGTTCTCTGTTCCTGATCTCTCTCCCTCTCTGTGATAGCTCCAAATATATCAAAATGCTTTTGAATAAAAAAAGTTCTTCATATGTAAGGGAATAACTGTTAACCTGTGTGGCTGAGTGGTCAAGAGCACTGACTCTCAACCCGGGGTGCTGGGTTCGAATCCCGGCCAGGGCGGAAATTTCCCAAAAGCGGTACCGCAGTACAATAAATGTCTGTAAACAAAATATCTCGAGAACGATAAGAGCTAGAGACTTGAAAATTGGTATGTATCTTTCAAATGTGACAAGGATGCGACACGAAACTTTTGGTTGAGACCGGTGCAACGCTTGGCGGCATTTTACCGCTTTTTGGCGGTTTTCGGTGTAATTTAACAATATCT
>NW_007401196.1:0-804 GCF_000475195.1 Diaphorina citri | reverse complement strand
GCTTTTCCTATCTTTAGAAACAATCAGAATTGAAAAGTTCCACTCGTTCATAAGTTACAAAGTTACACGAGGAAAAAATTATGAAACACGGGGTGTATCAAAAGCCCTACATAACCCCTATACTAACCTATAATACTTCTGTCTATGTTTCAGGACATGTTGGGCCCCCTGTACACAAAGGATATAACGCAAGTAACCATAGGAATAGTGATGGACAAGGCAGACATTGAGCTTTATCTTTCTACAGAATTTTTTTTTTTTTTTTTTTTAATTTCTACCTACTTAGGTACCGCTTTCGCATTACTTCAAGGTACATTCTTTTACATCCATGCCTATCCAAGAACAGAAAAGTCTGGTTTGAAAATTTCCGCCCTGGCCGGTATTCGAACTCAGCACCTCCGGGTTGAGAGTCAGTCTTGACCACCCGGCCACAGAGGTGGGCCTAACCGGCCCAACATTTACCTTTCAATTGTTATCACAATATTCACTTTTCTATTGTAGGAAAATGGCCGAATGGTCAAAATGCCAGACATTTGTAAACAACAACCTTTCTATTGTAATCACAATATTTACCTTTCTATTGTAATCACAATATTCACTTTTCTATTGTAATCACAATATTTACCTTTCTATTGTAATCACAATATTCACTTTTCTATTGTAATCACAATATTTACCTTTCTATTGTAATCACAATATTCACTTTTCTATTGTAATCACAACATTTACCTTTCTTGCACAGATATTGACTAAACAAGGGCAGCACCGCGGCGGTAACATTATAACTCTCTATCACATCTACTT
>NW_007401195.1:0-804 GCF_000475195.1 Diaphorina citri | reverse complement strand
AGTTCTATGATTTGTTTGTTTACTTAATACTGTGTACAGTTAACAGTAACGTTGGGGTAAACTTGGAACGCGGAAACGATTTTCGTACGGAATTCTATCTTTCAGTTCTTTTTCTTATTCCTCTTCTTCTGCTTGTGTGTGTGTTTTTAATTTAAATTATGTTTTTTTTTTAAATTTAAATCTACTTTTCTTCTCTCTCGCTCTCATTGAGTTCTATGATTTGTTTGTTTACTTAATACTGTGTACAGTTAACAGTAACGTTGGGGTAAACTTGGAACGGGGAAACGGACGAAATACGATTTTCGTACGGAATTCTATCTTTCAGTTCTTTTTCTTATTTCTCTTCTTCTGCTTGTGTGTGTGTGTGTGTTTTTTTAATTTAAATTATGTTTTTTTTTTAATTTAAATCTACTTTTCTTCTTTTTCTCCTCCACCTACTAATTCTTCATCTTCTTTTTCCTCCCTTCATTCTTTTTCTCCTAATCCTCCTTCTTTTTCACAGTTGTCTCCAACAGTTCCAACTCCTCGGGACACAATATACCTATGTAGGTACCTACATATGTAGGTACCTGCCTATGTAGGTACCTATCTACCTACCTATCTACTATTATTGTGGTCAAATTCTCAAATTATATTGAGGATAAAATTCCATACCTCGGCTGGGATTGAACCCACGCCCTATTCACCGGTCCAAGTGACCCTGGTTTACCCTACAGGGCAATCGTACTCCTAAATAGCTAGAAAATGAACGGGGGTTTAAAATTTAATAAAAATCAAAATGAAATTTGCTGTTTGGATTAGGAG
>NW_007401194.1:0-804 GCF_000475195.1 Diaphorina citri | reverse complement strand
TATTTCATTGTTTCTTGATAGATAGAATTCTTTTATTTTTAATTTCATTTTCTTTTCATTTTCAATTTCTTTAAGTTCATCTGGTAATTCGTTTAATAATTTAGGTATTTGATGTTCGAACGTTGATGCTCCATAATTGTTTCTAATGTTGGGCATGATGTAATGTATGGAATGATGCTTATTTTTATGTTGTATAGTAACTTTTAAAATATCTCTAACCGTTTAGTCAGTATAGCTGAAAACCGCCAAAAAACGGTCGAAAACCGCCAAAAAAGGTCAAAATACCGCCAACCGCAGCACCTATCTTAACCAAAAGTTTTGAATTACATTCTTGTCTCATTTATGGACTACATACCAGATTTCAAGTCTCTAGCTCATACCGTTCCCGAGATATTATTAAATTACACCGAAAACCGCCAAAAAGCGGTAAAATGCCGCCAACCGTTGCACCGATCTTAACCAAAAGTTTCGTGTCTCACTCTTGTCACTTGTGAACTACATACCAAATTTGAAGTCTTTAGCTTATACCGTTCCCGAGATATTGTTAAATTACACCGAAAACCGCCAAAAAGCGGTAAAATGCCGCCAACTGTTGCACCGATCTTAACCAAAAGTTTCGTGTCGCATCCTTGTCACATTTGACAGCTGCATGCCAAATTTCAAGTCTCTAGCTCTTACCGATCTTGAGATATTTTGTTTACAGACAGACACACACCACAGACAGACACACACACACACGGACCAATGGCTGAAACTTTGGATTTAGGCTCTGGGGACCTCAAAACGTGTTTTGGCACTAAAAAC
>NW_007401193.1:0-804 GCF_000475195.1 Diaphorina citri | reverse complement strand
TTTTGAAAATTTGGACCGATTGCAATACTTTCATTACTAGTATAGCTCCGCTATACTGTAGTAATAGAAAGTAATAAGTTGCGAGAAATGTAGACAAATATTTGTATTTACAGAGCCACCTCCGTGGCCGAGTGAGTATCATACTAGGCTTGCAAGCAGGAGGTCCGGGGTTTGATTCCCGGTGGGGTCGAAGTTTTCGTCTCTGTGCTTGGAATTAGGGCGACATTACCATTGGATAACGATGATACGAGTAGATGAGAATTAAGATGTGATACCCACAAAAGTTGTAAAGAAGCTCTCTGCTTTACCACAAAGAATTCATGATTTTGATTTGATACTTGCATTATTTACACTACTTATGTATGTATATCTGAGCACTTGCATGCCGAGAAAAAGCATTGCTATGTTTTTAAGTGACTTTTGGGAACTAGTGGTATTGCCGCTGGCACCAAATAATCGGACATACAAAGCAATATGAAGCAACAAGATTTGGCTGATTTGGTGAACCCGTGACCCCAAGGCCACAAGATAGCACCTTTCATTTTAATTGGTCTTGTTTTGAGAAAATTCACCGAGCGATAACCGATAAGAAATTACATCAAGAAGGAAAGTGATAACATTTAGTTTTCATATCGTACGATGGATTTCCCCCAAAAAACAATAAAATTGTTATCTTCTGACCTTGAGGTCACGGGTACACCAATATCAGCCAAATTTTGTGGCTTCAAATGGGGCACAACCAAATGAAAATTTTTTTCGAGATAGAGTCCTATTCCGATGTAAAAGTACCCAAAAAGTGCATTG
>NW_007401192.1:0-804 GCF_000475195.1 Diaphorina citri | reverse complement strand
AGAATAATGATAAGGAACTTTCGATGACTCAAGGGGTCTCAAATTCTCAACCTAATAGTGATAAACTATAGGGTTTATTAAATATGTGGGGTAAATTGTGCTCTTGATTTCTACGGAGTTCATTTGATCTTAAATAATACACTCGATGTTTTTCTCATGTAGGGTAAATTGGGGTAAATGTGAACTTGTATTCGAGATTTTCGACCCATCGCTGCTCACTGGATATAAATATTGCGCAAATTGGGTTTTGCAAGAAACTTGCTGTAAAAAAGATGAGTGTTGACACAGCCTTTTTTTTTCGTAGCAAATTACAAAATGAAACACCTGCTACATCAGACTCGTGTAGTCTGTGTCGTAGCATGCCCATCCCGTAGTATGTCCCTCATCAGATGGGCGAGAAGAAATGTAATACATACTCCCCTTTTAGGTACTTATTACTTTCTATTACCCTTACGTATAGGGAACCTATACAAGGTAATGAGAAAGTATTGCAATCGGTCCAAATTTTTTTACTTTCCGTTTCTGCTCCCTTTTAGGTGCTGGGTCAACATGAGAACAAATTTTTTCTTCTTCTTCTTCTTTTTAATTTTGACGAGGTGTTCCAAAGTTGCCCCACTCTTCCCTATTCCTATTATAATCCTAAACTATATTACTTTTAGGTGCTGGGTCAACATGAGAACATATTTTTTCTTCTTCTTCTTCTTCTTCTTCTTCTTCTTCTTCTTCTTTTTTAATTTTGACGAGGTGTTCCAAAGTTGTCCCACTCTTCCCTATTCCTATTATAATCCCAAACTATATTGAAAT
>NW_007401191.1:0-804 GCF_000475195.1 Diaphorina citri | reverse complement strand
TTTGAAGGAATGCCTTAGCTTTTCTGAAAAGCTTTTAGCACAAAGTGTATTAAGAGCGCTCACAGTAGGGTATACCTAAATACTCGTCTACCTACCTCCCTACCTCTCTCTCTCTCCCACAAGCCCCTACCTACCTTTCTTCATTCCCTACCTGTTTGACTCCCTCCTATCCTAAATTCCTACCTACCTTCCACCCTATCTTCCTCTCTATCTCCCTATGTACCTTCCTTTCTTCCTTCCCTACCTGTTTAAATCCCTCCTATCCTAAATTTCTATCTGCCCTCCTTCTCCTTCCCTTCCTACCTCCTCTTTCTACTTCCCTCCATCCTTACCTCCCAATCTTTCTCGAGCCCATCTACCTATGTTCCTTAATTCGTTACCTCCTTTCTATCCTAAATTCCTGTCTACCTAAATAATTCTCACTTCTCTAACTCCCTACCTTCTTAGTTTTCTACTGATAGGTAGGGTACCTTCCTTTCTTCCTTCCCTACCTGTTTAAATCCCTCCTATCCTAAATTTCTATCTGCCCTCCTTCTCCTTCCCTTCCTACCTCCCCTTTCTACTTCCTTCCTTCCTTACCTCTTCAACTCCTTCCTATTCCTAATTCCTGTCCACCTTTCTAACTGCCTCCCTCCATCCCTACCTCCCAATCTTTCTGGAGCCCGTCTACCTATGTTCCTTAATTCTTTATCTCCTTTCTATCCTAAATTCCTATCTACCTAAATAATTCTCAATAGATCAGTTGCGCTTACTTGGGTGATGTTTCAAAGTCATAGAGCAGGAAAAATGAGGACCAACGGAATT
>NW_007401190.1:0-804 GCF_000475195.1 Diaphorina citri | reverse complement strand
GCCTCTTCCTGCCAGGACTTCTTGCAGTTCTCCAGGGACTCGATCATCTTCTGATCCTTGAAGTTACACAGGGGAAGGGCCTTGATTTCTTCCAGAGGAACGAACAGCTGCTCCGTCTCCGCAGTATGATTCGGGTATAGGAGGAAGCCACAACACTGCAGGGGGGGAGGAAGATGGTATTTTAGCAGGGTAAGAAAAGAATAAACATGACTTGAAGAAACCCTGTCTAAAAAATAGATTTTATTATTTTATTTTAATTTACATCCTTTTTCATTTGCATTACACTTAGGTCACGTTCTAGGTCGTTTGTTTGTTGTTGTAGCAGGTCTGCAGCTGAATGGTGATGGCAGAATAAAGAAGAGACACATTTTTTTCCTGCCATACACCGGGGTGATGGTCTTATGGTCCCAAAAATGGGAGAGATGAGCAGACAAGAAGAAAATTAGCCGTTCCAAGAAAGAACCTTGTCTGTTTGGGACAAAGTTTACCCCAGGCGATAATTAAACCCGTGACCTAACGCTTACAGAGTAGACACGTTACCCTCTAACTCTGCACCAACTATACTGGTAAGGCTGGCTTTCTCCTATCCTGTCGCTCTTCTCTTCGATTTCGGGACGATAAGATCTTAGCAGTTACTGTTCTCTTATCTTAAAAAAAGAAAAAGAAAGAAAGATAAAGTTTGCCCCTGATTGGACACTGAACCCCAAGCTATCTAGGCTGGCTGTCAACGGTACTCACTTTCAAGATAGTGACCACAATGGTTATTTTACTATTCTGAGGATCATACGGTAGAGACACCAGTGT
>NW_007401189.1:0-804 GCF_000475195.1 Diaphorina citri | reverse complement strand
CTTGTTCCTCAAACAAGTGTTCTCCTACTTTCTGGTAATAATGGGTTCACCAAAGAGGGGTATAAGCTACTCATGGACGCCACAGGATTTGGTCTGGGCCATATGACGGCCATTACACCGTCCTTCCTCAAACAGGTGTTCTCCTACTTTCTGGTGAGTGTGTGGCACATATAACTTGTTCCTCAAACAAGTGTTCTCCTACTTTCTGGTGATAATGGGTTCACCAAAGAGGGGTATAAGCTACTCATGGACGCTACTGGATTTGGTCTGGGCCATATGACGGCCATTACACCGTCCTTCCTCAAACAGGTGTTCTCCTACTTTGTGGCAGGGGTTTCCAAACTTGCTCAACATTCAGGCCCATAATAGAATAGAATAGAATAGAATATTCCCAAGAAGGCTAGTTAACACTCAGGCCCATAATAGAATAGAATATTCTCAAGAAGGCTAGTTAACATTCAGGCCCATAATAGAATAGAACATTCCCAAGAAGGCTAGTTAACATTGGTTTCGATGCGCTGGTGTTCCGTCCACCAATAATATCTTTGATTCTGATCCTTAGGACGGAGCCAACGTCTCCATAGTGGAAATCAACATCATCAACGTGAATGTGTTTGTGGAGAAACTTGTATTCCTCATCAAAGCTCTCACACCGCCCATTGTTTATGAGAGAGTAAGTTTTTATTATATGTATTTAGTTTTAACCCATTTCGTCAGGGTCAACTCCAGCACACTCCTAGGCTTTAGGGTGCCCACAGAACGAGAAATTCAAGATAAAATCGTAAGATGAAAAAAAAAAAAAAA
>NW_007401188.1:0-804 GCF_000475195.1 Diaphorina citri | reverse complement strand
TGATTAGAGAAAGAACAGTCCATGTTTAATTGTACATATCTAATTAGATTTACAGGAATCGTCTGCCTGAAACTCTTCACCGTTCAAGGGCGGGTGCGATAACAGTTTAACATCCCCAAACGAAACGAAAGTAAGTCACCCTATGTATGTAGATCTAGCAAATCAAACACTGGACAAAATTAGAGATTCTTCTATGGAAGGTAACAAGTGTAACAACTAGGCGAGGGTATTTCCTAAACTTTTCTACGGTTTTGCCCCAAGAGCTACCAAGGTGGCAAGTCAGAGTCTGAAAGAAATGATGATAAAATTACATACAAGAAAAAAAAAAAAAAAAAAAAAAAAGCTTACTGATGATTTAGTTTAATTAGAAAAGTAGAAACTAAGTATGAAACAAAAAGCTAGAGAAGCGCACCTTAGACATGAGACACGGTAAATTTCACACCTTGGCACGCTATAAGTGAAGTCGTTAAAGAAAATGAAAGTGATGATGACCCAGGGAAAGTCGGCAGGAGAAGCAAAACGAGGATATGTGCCAAAAATATCTTGAATTTTTGATAAAAACGATGCTGCAGAAAATTTTTGAGTGTATCGCGGTTGAAACACTCTGCTTCGTAAGAAGAACACCGTATTAGATTTTGGGCTGCGGTAGGTTATGGGTTACTTAGTAGCATTACGATTTGGGTTGTGGTTTGAATGGAAGGCTGTCTAATAGACAGTTGGTGTCCATGGTTGAGAAATATGGAATGTAGGAGAGTGAAGAAATAGGCAGCAGACAAGCTTTTAGTTTCTCGTCCATAATTTTCA
>NW_007401187.1:0-804 GCF_000475195.1 Diaphorina citri | reverse complement strand
CGGAACTGCAGGGATACTCGGCCGGGTCGATAGCTTTGGGTGAGTCTAGCTACCCTATTTTGCAAAGATTTGCTCAGGGCGACCAAACATTATCTAAATTTATTTGTAGTCCAGGAAAATTGGACTTTTACTTCGGAAGAAATAGTAACAAAGGTTTCTCTTCGCCAAAAGTTTCCGTATGTGACCCTGAATCGGGGCTCAAAAGTCCTATAAAGTTCTCTGTACGCTTGACCGCCAAAAAACGTCACCTAACATGACTCTTTTTAATTATCAAAACCTTTTTTTTTTATATTATGAGAGTGAATATGTATGTCCCTCAAACCTTAAACAATTCATTTATCAATGTATGTCCTCCAAACAGAGTTCCAATCTTCGGAGCTGCGGTCAATTTGGCTTAAAAAAAAAAGTTATTAAAATTTGTTCTTTTTCTTCTTAATCAACACTAAGAAGAAAATTAGAAACTCCTGAGAAGAAAAAGAAGTGAATGGAGGAGAAGAGGGAGATAATGGAGGAGGAGGAGGAGAAGGAGAAGAAAATGGTGGAGAAAAAAGAAATTCATTTCAAAACACCTGCCTGAAACGCGAGATTTATTTAGGCGCTCGTTTCTGACATGTTATTAAAGTCGTAACAAAATATTGTTTCAAAAAGGCTTCTGGAAAAGGCTTCTTTTATAAGGTAGACGCAAAAAGGGAAAACTTTCTAGACGGGCTTAGAAAAAAAGTGGGAAATGAATTTTACAGAAGTACTTTTTAATTCTTCAAAAATAAAAAAAAAGGTATTTATTTTTAAATTAAAGAGTTCAAA
>NW_007401186.1:0-804 GCF_000475195.1 Diaphorina citri | reverse complement strand
TCGATGGTGGGATTCGAACCCGGGACCTTCTGCATGGCAAGCAAGCGCGTTACCACTGGACCAACCGTGCCCCCAAGATTTTATAGTCAGTTTTAGTTCTAACAAAGCACAGATTTGATTTGATCATTTTAATTTTTGCATAGCATAGAATGGACATTGTCGTATTTCATGTTCGACACATCAATAGCTCTGGAGTCTGGATGTCAAGGAGAGAACACCTCCTCATCTACAAGTATACATGCCCATGTACTTTGCACATTGTACCTAGACATAATGTACAAATTGATTCAACGTTTATGTGATGGTGGTATAGACAGTTAGGTCTACTTTATGAGAAAGAGTTGTGCATAAACACGCCATAATTAGACTCAGTCACCGCGGATGGTGGAAATAAAAAATCGAAAATTTCAAAAATGTCACAGGTATGGTTCACAGTAGGTACTGATGTTTCTCCACATTAGCATTGCTATCCTCAATTAACATGCATGCCCCAAAGGTCCCAAGAATCTACTGACCAAATGTCCTTTATTGGCAGTCACACTAAGGCAGTAACGAGTTCTCCGAATTTCATCAAAAACCAGACAAACCATTCGAAAGTTAGGTATAGCAAAATGGAGATTTTCCCAGGAAAAGGGGTCCTACAGGGCCAACGAAAGACTTTATAGCCACCCTGTATACCAGTGTGGTACTTTATAGCCACCCTGTATACCAGTGTGGTACTTTGCTCTGTGTAGGCGTGGGTGTGCCAAGTTCAATATGGTACTTGATCAAGTACCTAACATTCAACTTACCCATGTATAATAA
>NW_007401185.1:0-804 GCF_000475195.1 Diaphorina citri | reverse complement strand
ACGGAAAAAAAAAAAAAAAAAAAAAAAAAAAAAAAAAACATTTTATTGGATATCATTACCTACATTTGGTGTCAATATTACCCTAACTCAGCCTACCTGGAGGTTTTTGCCTTGTGTTTCAAGTTCTTTGTTCTAAACATAAATATGTTTCTTCTTTCTCAGGCAAAAATCAGGACTGAAAAGACAAGATGGCCAACTTCTACGATAGAATGACTTGACAGCCTCGCATTTGTTAGAGCACATTTTTTCTCGGAAAAGGTTTACCATTGTTATTTTTATCTTGAAAATTCACAGGAACTGCACAAGGTTGCATTTTTTTCTCTCTCTTCTTTTGCAAAATGAAACTTCAGGCTTTTTCTTTTGTCATTTAAATATTGCCCAAGTCTCTGCTGTTGTAAGCAAAAAACCTGAAACTGTGTGTTAGAGCACATTTTTTCTCGGAAAAGGTTTACCATTGTTATTTTTATCTTGAAAATTCACAGGAACTGCACAAGGTTGCATTTTTTCTCTCTCTCTCTTCTTTTGCAAAATGAAACTTCAGGCTTTTTTCTTTTGTCATTTAAATATTGCCCAAGTCTCTGCTGTTGTAAGCAAAAAACCTGAAACTGTACCTCAACTAAAACATTTGTTTCATTATTTATTTACCAGCCTTTGCTTCCCCGTCACCAACAACTTTTGGGAAGATATTTTACATGATTATTTTACATGGTTGGAAAATTATTGATTAATTATAATTTAATTTAATTAGGTATAGCTATGTACCTAAAGATACTTGAAAAGACCCAAAAAATAAGAAAATATCAA
>NW_007401184.1:0-804 GCF_000475195.1 Diaphorina citri | reverse complement strand
TTCCTCTTCTACATACCTACTTACAATCTATCTATTGAAAGTTATAATCTATCCATTGAAATTTCTTTTCATCAACCCTTTTTCTTAGGGATACACTTACTTGTGCTGTATACTAGGTTTATCTCTTTCGATCTTGTGGCATTTTTCAGTTTTTCATCTCTTTGAATAGAATTCAAGATAAGAAATAAGAAATATGACGGATAATTAAGCCTGAAATCTCCCTCCTAATTATTCTGGCCCGTCTTTTAGGAAGGCCATCCTGAGTGAGAATGCTAAGTTCGGTTTCGGAGTGAGATAGATTTCCACTATAGGGGTTTGTTTTTATCTATATTCGAGTATATACTCATTTTATCCAAACAGGTTTGCTAAAGAGTACGTAGTTACGAGCAAGAATAGGTAATGAGAACAACTAGGTATGTATGTACAAGTACACAAGTAGCAAGTACACAAGTACATTATAGTAGGTATGCCTGAACTAAAGCTCAAACGTGTTAATAACTGAGTACCAATAAATAATAATATGTTTGAAAGTATGTATAACATAATTTTGTAACAAGTCTTCCTCAGATTTAAAATTGAACAAGTCACCGAAATCGACCTTGAAATCTAAGATTTTCCTTTGTCTGAGAGCATTCTTCAGAGTGAAATCCACTCCCCTAAAGCCCTCAAGGGTTCTTCCCACAATAAAGATATTTCTTAGCACCAAGATATTTTTCGATCTGATTCAGCAAAACAAGTTGATGAAAATTTGATTCCAAAATACTCTGAAAACCTATTATTAGCTATAAGAAGTATAAGAGGGCT
>NW_007401183.1:0-804 GCF_000475195.1 Diaphorina citri | reverse complement strand
GTACGGTATTTTCAGTAAAATTGTATGGTAATCTCAGCTGACCAGTCTGGTAACACTGCCAGGAGAAGTAAAAATGTAGGTACGATATTTCTAGCAGTTTTCAAATTTTCTAGCAGTGTACGGTAATTTGGGAGGATCAATCTGGCAACACTGGATACGGCCCTACTTGTACATATAAGATATAGGTATAGGTAGGTACAATGGTACACAGTTTGCAATTTCGAATTCAAAGAGGAAAGGTTAAGGTTGAATAACACACAGAATAGGGAACAAGAGAGAACCAAACCCCGGAGTGACGGCAAATATTGATGTCTGGTGCGAAATAAATATTATATGATTCCCCCATTGCCATTCTATTGCAATCACTGGATTCACATTTCAAAAAGCGGAGAAAATGTCGCTTTCCTCGTTGAAAATGGGAGAATCAGTGCTGGATGTAGAAAATTAGTTTGTCAGTGATAACAGTGGCGTCTTGTGAGTTGACGACTTAACTTGGTTGGAAAAAAATGTAACCTGACGGCTGCCGCAAACCTTGGTGAAATGGACGCCAAAATTGCGCAAAAGTTAGAAACTTCAAGTTAGAAACAAACTAACGTCACGTGAGTCCATGGGAAGTCAGAAAGATGTGGTTCAAAGTTTTCCCATAATATAGTCGGTATAGGTAGTTGATTTCGTTCATTATAGCCATACACTGCCTCACACCACGTGGTAGTAGAGTGGTTCTACCTTTAGAGTCGTAAAGTGTGTGTACTTCAACAATCACAATCGATTGCCATCGATAGGAACCCCTATTTCAGAGGTAAG
>NW_007401182.1:0-804 GCF_000475195.1 Diaphorina citri | reverse complement strand
AAATATAAATAAATAAATAAGCAAACTAGGTATAGGTATAGCTCAATACTTATTCAAATGGTAGAAATCCAATCGTGCTATTTTTAGCTTGAAGCTTAATGTATGAGTTTAGAAAGCTCTGTGCAATTCGAGAATAACAGTGCCCTAAAGTTGGGCTTAAATGGCTACGAATAGCATACATAGGTACACATTCTTGTCAGTAGGTACCATACTACCATATAAAAGTATCTTGCTAGTTGTGACAATGCAGTTCAGAAAGAGGAACAATTTACTAATACAATGGACCTGCGAACGAGGTCCAATCAAGAGGTGCTACAATTCTTTTATTTTAAACATGTAGGCCAACATATTGTTCCTGCCTGAGTAATTTCACGAGAGCTATTCAAATGAACTTACACAACGATATCATAATATGTTTTATGTTTGTGCTGAGAATACCCCTTGGTTCCTGTCCTGTGGTGATTTGGATCTGACGAGAAGACAGGATACTTAGAGCTTAGGGGTTTTGAATGACAGACTCCGAAAATATCCCTAAATAATTGAAAAGGAATGAACAAATTAATTTTCTAGTTTTACTGTTACCAAAGGGAGGATTTACATCACATTCAAGATTCAAGTATTTCAAGTGGGGTTCTTATGAAATTCCAATGTTCAGTGTCCAGTATTTGAAAACATTGTACTCTTTGCTGTTCCATGTTTCTTCCTTTCAGAACTCCTATTCTACATTGTATAATTTCACAATATCCAGGACATTCAGTTGAAAACTTTCAATAGTGTCTCGAGTGTTCTGTTATTGCTGAAAAC
>NW_007401181.1:0-804 GCF_000475195.1 Diaphorina citri | reverse complement strand
TTTGTTTCAGGTTTTGTTGATCACATAAGAAACCTTCAGTGGAACAGTATAACTAACTCCAAACGAAAAGCTATGCAACCGTAGAACCCATTGGCCGCGGTATACAACAGGATAAACCATAAACAATGGCTCCGAGGCCGACGGCCTTTTTTCTGATGATGGCCGCAGGGCTGGTGTTGGCCCAGGAGGCCATGGTGGGAACCAAAATGGCCGACAGCACCAGTGCTGTAGGAACGTCGACACCGGTAATTGCTACGACGGTGGAGGGTGTTAAGTCCGGAACTGAAGCAACAAGTGGAGCCCCTAGCGCCGAAACTGTACAAGGTAAGATTGATAATTCGACATAATAATATGTAGTTCCTATATGATAGACAAATCATTCCTAACTCTATTTGAAGGAGCATTCTTTTTTTACAAACTATGTACGGAATTCCTTGTAGGATTCTGGTGTGAGATGAAATTAGGAAAGCGGCAAAGTGAAAGAAAAAGATTAAGGAGTGTGATTTAGGAAGGAATTGATTGATCTTCGGTATTCAAGGGATGTGTTTCCAGGGAACATACCTAAAGGTATCCCAGACGTAATCTACCCTTGCTTCCCCCATCTATATCTCTTTCATAGTTATCTCTCAAACCACTATACCTAAATACCTACCTAGTCATGATACGATACAGTCATAATACCCACCAATACTTTACAGACTTATACCTAGGTGTTATGTACCTATGTATTTCACAAATTGGTGTTGGCTGAGGGTGGTTACTGATCAATCAGACTTGATTGGTCCCAGTAGGTAGGAAAGGAAC
>NW_007401180.1:0-804 GCF_000475195.1 Diaphorina citri | reverse complement strand
AAGAAGAAGAAGAAGAAGAAGAAGAAGAAGAAGAAGAAGAAGAAGAAGAAGAAGAAGAAGAAGAAGAAGAAGAAGAGGCTCGATAGAGGGAACTGTGACTGCTAAGGTTTTATTGTCCAGCGAAGAGAGAAGGAAGACAGGATACGAAAGAGCTAGCCTTTCCGAGAAAGAACAATATCTGTTCAGGATAAAATCCGCCCCGGGCGGGAATTGAACCCATGACCTTACAAGGCAGATGCGCTATCCTCCAATCTAACTAGGTGGCTATCGAGATGTTTGACTCACTACTTTTCTGACAAATCTTCCTAAGCGTCCTGCCGGAAAGGTTGGCTTTCTCCTATCCTGTCTTCCTTCTCTCTTCGCTTTCGGGGCGATAAGACCTTGGCAGTCACTGTTCCCTCTATCAAACCTCTTTAACATCGCTTCCTAAGCGTCCTGCCGGAAAGGTTGGCTTTCTCCTATCCTGTCTTCCTTCTCTCTTCGCTTTCGGGGCGATAAGACCTTGGCAGTTACAGTTCCGTCTGTCAAACCACTTCACCATCAAACAACAAGGTGTAAAGGGGGGCTTCAAATTTAATCGTACACTCATTTTACGACCGCGTCTCAAGCTAATAATGTTTTTTTCTTCAAAAACTACCTTCCCAACATTGAACACAAGTTTATTACCCCAAACATAGGTAGAGACAACTCCAAAGAATCCTCTCAAACATCCATACTCCATACGGATGTACATTAAAATGCATTGTGTACACGTCCGCCAGGGACGTTGTCAGAAATGTCAGCCTCACTGGGCCTCGGTGATAA
>NW_007401179.1:0-804 GCF_000475195.1 Diaphorina citri | reverse complement strand
TTTTTTCTTTTTCGAGATTTAGACTGGGCACTTGTATTGGGATTTTACTTTTCATAGTACACAAGTACTACACAATATTTATTCATAGTTATTTTTTAGAACAATTTGTAAGCAGTGAGCATTTTTGCTGTTTTGATGTCATGCGTTTTTATTTAGACAGCACGTAACTAACCCAATTCTTTTCGTTTTTCTTACTAAATTCTAATACCTATCCACAGCCTAAATTATTTTACCTGCATAGATAGTAGATAGGTAGTTAGTTATTGATAGGTAAATTTTCTCAAGTACCTACCTACATAATTATGCACATTAATTTTTTCTTTTTCGAGATTTAGACTGGGCACTTGTATTGGGATTTTACTTTTCATAGTACACAAGTACTACACAATATTTATTCATAGTTATTTTTTAGAACAATTTGTAAGCAGTGAGCATTTTTGCTGTTTTGATGTCATGCGTTTTTATTTAGACAGCACGTAACTAACCCAATTCTTTTCGTTTTTCTTACTAAATTCTAATACCTATCCACAGCCTATCTGCATAAATTAATAACGAATAAACTAAAACTAACACTCTTTCTTTCCATATCAGTATAATTCTTGGTATTTTTTCACTATCTTTTGATGAACTAACATCATAATATTTTCCATCACAAGTATTCTCTATCTACTATTGCATGGTGTGTTTTGATACAGATATATTTATTGATCACAAGATTATATGCATAATAGATCAGTTGCGCTTACTTGGGTGATGATTCAAAGTCATAGAGCAGGAAAAATGAGGATCAACGGAATTTTTCTT
>NW_007401178.1:0-804 GCF_000475195.1 Diaphorina citri | reverse complement strand
CACCCAACGTCCTGTTAAAATACCCTTCCTTTCTATTTTCCTTATCACAATTACTCTCACAATGTCTCTACCACTACCCATCTTTACCTGTTGTATCTTTTTTCATTGTCATTCCCTACTACCACTATTAATTCACATCTACCCCCCTTTTTTTTCTAGTTAAGCATATATAGAATATGCAAGGTCTTTTTACTGAACTGTTATCTGTATGTGTTATTTTTTAACCCATCAAATATACGAGACCTTGTTTAGACTGCTGGGGTAAAGGGACTTTTCAGTCCTATTCGGGCAGGATAAACAAGGTATATTCTATTCTATTCTATTCTATTCTATTTATAGTATACCTATACTTTTATGCAAATGATAGCTTCTGAAATTTGTTTCCCCTCTTTTGGCGTGATAGACTGATAGCGCCTGTACTAAACCATAGGAAATGCAAGATGGAGCGCCGTCGGAATCAATTCCGAAAGGAAAATAGATGGCGAGCCAACTAATGCATGTTGTAATATACAAGTCGCGCTCATTCAACACCCCGTCAGTGTCACAACTGTAACATTTACCCCTAGAGGTAGAAACACACTACCATGACTTCACGTCACGTGAGCTCATGGGGAGTCAGAAAGATGTAGTTCAAAGTTTTCCCATAATATTGTAGGTAATCTCGTTCAGGATAGCCACACTACTATCACGTGAGCTCACGTGACGTGATTGATGGTGGTGTGTTTCTGTTTACCCCTCAGTTATTCACGTTCCCATTTGCCCCGCTCTGCAGTATGTCGTAGAGCAAATTGTCAAGATACAAAA
>NW_007401177.1:0-804 GCF_000475195.1 Diaphorina citri | reverse complement strand
AGTAAAAAAAAAAGTCTACAGTACCTATTTCAAACCGTTTAGTCAGTACAGCTGAAAACCGCTAAAAAGGTGCCAAAATACCGCCAAGCGTTGCACCGATCTTATCCAAAAGTTTCGTGTCGCATCCTTGTCATATTTGTGGACTACATACCAAATTTCAAGTCTTTAGCTCATAACGTTCCCGAGATATTTTTGAATTACTCCGAAAATCGCCAAAAAGCGGCCAAATTACTGCCAAGCGTTGCACCGATCTTAACCAAAAGTTTCGTGTCGCATCCTTGTCACATTCTAAACGCCCGCTCTCTCCGTCGATTCCAGGTCTGGGCGATTCTCCCTCATTCGACGCGTCGCCTGTCAACCCGTCCTCCATTTGGTCCTACCCGCCGGTATCTTCTACCTCACCCTCCGGCTCCATCAGCGGCAGTCGCCAATGCTATCTATGTAACGACCGCGAAGTTACCCACGCCCTCATCCCGTGCGGACACAACTTCTTCTGTTCCGAGTGCGCGGAGCGGACCTGCGACTTTGACCGGACCTGCCCGATGTGCCGCGTGCCCGTGAACCAGGCCATGCGGATCATCTCCTAAATTCGCCGCCGTAAGTGTTTTTCCTAGCGAGGACGTCGTGGCGAGATGGGTGATGTGAACACTACTGATTGATTAAAACACTACTGATTGATTGATTGACTCGATTGATAGGTTTGTCGAAAATAAGGCTTTTGTAAAATTTACTTATGAAATCGAGTTTTCTAAGACAACTTGTGTTCAAATACGTTTACTTGCTTTTTATTAGGATGATTAGTAG
>NW_007401176.1:0-804 GCF_000475195.1 Diaphorina citri | reverse complement strand
GCAATCCTGCGATTAGTCCTTCCTTGTGCTACCTGGTCTTGGTTTGGCCCGGGTGCACAACTTTCGGGTCTCCCTACGCATTGCCTAAACCCTGACCTTGCAGAACTCAAAGTGTCTAGACGTATCCCAACCATACGAGGAGAAGGTAGAAGTTATACTTGCATCAAAAAATACTAAGCCGGAATTACACCGAAGCAACTCATGGCTCGCCAACCTCAGAGCCTGGTTTGAAAAGACCTCCATACAGTTGTTCCGGATAGCCACCAACAAAATCATCATAGCCAGGATGATCGCCAACGTTCGGACCGGACAGGCACCCTAAGAAGAAGAAGAACCATTGTCGCTGAGATTTTCCAAATGTAGGTACCTAATTAGGTATGTAATGTAGAATAGTTTATCCTGCCCGAATAAGACAAGTCTCTTTACCCCAGCAGTGGTAAACAAGGTCTCGTGACTACTGAAGTCTGGCTGAGGTACCTAGAATAGGGAGCAGACCAGTGTCTTGCTGGGGGGCTATAAATAGAAATCAGAGGGGCCAAACCCTAACCAGCCTGGCTAGCTAAAGGTTACAAAGGGTTCATCATGCTTCAAAGGAAAAGCACAGGTCCTCATGATGATTGACTGCGGTGCGGGATGGGCCAAGTAATCTTGGCTAGAGACCATCAACCCTCCTCGGTGCAGCTACATCGCTACAACAACAACAACAACAACAAAAACAACAACAACTGATAGATTGAAGATTCTGTAACTTTGTGAAGGTCCATCTTGACTAGGTAGGTTGAAATGACAAACGTATACTTCTTC
>NW_007401175.1:0-804 GCF_000475195.1 Diaphorina citri | reverse complement strand
TTCTACTGATGCGAGGGTGGTTGGGGTTCTCTCGTTTGTGTGGTTTTCTAAAAGTTCAGAAAGTTCATTAGGAAGTTTTGGATACCCATAGGTATACGTGATGTGGTTCATGTGCTAATATGTGGCGTAGGTGGATGTGGTGAAGCCGCATGTACAGCCTTTTTAAATGTTTTAGAAATATTTCTAAACGTCTATATGTAGAAACGATTTTTCAAGAAGGTTTGATAGAGAGAACTGTTAGTAACTGCTATATAAGGTCTTATCGTCTTGAAAGCAAAGAGGAAGACAAGACAGGATTGAAGAAAGCCAGCCGTTTCAAGCTTCCAAGAATCATCTGTTTGGAGTTCGCCTTGAGCGAGAATTGCCACCTTCCAAACTAGGCTGGTATCCGCTAAAGGTTTGTCCACACATAGTCTTGTGTTCCCTCTCACTCTCGATATCTCCCTCTATCTGTCTTCCTCAGTCTATCACTCGCAACATACCTTTCTCTCCCCTTCTTCTTCTTCTTCTTCTCTCTCTCTCTCTCTCTCTCTCTTTCCCTTTCATTTGCGTCTTCCTGCTTCTGTCTCTCTCACTCAACTTTCCCTTTCAATTATTACGTATTCTGTTTTCCCCCCTATCTTCTTCTCTATCTCTTCTTTTTCTCTCCCTCTCTCCTTAACCCACCACCTTTTTTTTTGTCCATATCTCTTTCTCTCTCTCAAAAATTCCCTCCATCTATATTCCTTCTCCCTCACTCCCCTGTTTTATTTCTTTCTCTCTCCCCTCTTCTCTCTCTCTCGCTCTCTCTCTCTCTCTCTCTCT
>NW_007401174.1:18761-21333 GCF_000475195.1 Diaphorina citri | reverse complement strand
ATGATTTTAAAATAAAATGAATCTGTATTAATTAAATATGAGTGACACAAACTAGAAGAAACATTAACAATCTACATAGAATCAAAATTGTGAGCTAAGATTTGAAGGGAATAGGGAGAAACATTGTCTATCTTGATCTTCACAAACACAATGGAGTGACCTGATTATAAATGTGAAAAGTAATAATCTGATAAAATGAAGAGACATAGAATCAAAATTGTGAGCTAAGATTTGAAGGGAATAGGGAGAAACATTGTCTATCTTGATCTTCACAAACACAATGGAGTGACCCGATTATAAATGTGAAAAGTAATAATCTGATAAAATGATGAGTAAATAAAAAGAAATTTAAATTTACAACAGATTATAATTAGATGGATAAAGAGGCAATGGACATTTTAATGATCCATTTCAACACAAATGATCTATGTGATTATTTTATCTGGATAGTAGATATCTGATGAACAAACCTCTGATTAGCCTAGCTTAGTAAGAAGCCTAATGAAGACAAATGAGAATCAATATTGTGTGAAGTATATGTTTTTCTTTGACAAAGGTAATTACTCTATTTACTAAGACCAGGGCCATATCCAGGATTTTATTGAGTGAGAGAGTACAAACAGTGATGTAAATTTTAGACTCCACCCCATACTAAAGGAGCAAATTAGGGGCAAGGGTAAAAACAGCCCTGACCGAGAGACCAAGACACTGATTAAACCAGCCTTTCCAAAAGTTTTGTTCAAGTGATGACAAACAGATAGGGACAAATGATCTATGTGATTATTATATCTGATAGTAGATATCTGATGAACAAACCCTAGTGCTTCCTGCACCCACTCTTAGGAGTTGTGTAAAGAATGGATTGGTTCATTTTCATCCAACCACTGTAACTTTCTGTTATTTTGTTTCAGGACTATGGTGAGGAAACCCAAGAACTTGATGTCCTGCAGGAATACATTAAAGCCTTGGGAAATGCTGCCTAATTTGTTATTTATTTTTTTAATAAATGTTTATAAAAAGTAAAAAAAAAAAAAAAACTTGTTTTTCTTCAATCATAGTTCATACTATAAATTTACAGATATTAACTGAGATTAACATGTGCTCCCCCTATGGTACCGATCTTACCTCGACTATCGTTGTCGTCTAATAAGGGACTATAGTAGTCTCAACGATATAAACCTGCATTAGGTTTTGGCATTTAAACCTAACTAACTTCCGGTTAATAACAAACCAGTGTAATCATGTAAGTAAAATACAAAAACAACTCCAAGTACAAACCCTAATAAACAACAACGTGTATGTTAAAACCGTGACCCAGCAGCAACGAATCAAAGTATGGTTGGGGGAGTATCGTACTTGAGGGAAAACTGGAGTTATCTTCCATTGAGTTCCAGATAATCCCAACTTTACCTAGTGAATTTTACGAGGTAACGCGGAGATATAGGTAGATTAATATTAGACAACATTTAAATTTAAAGAAAAATAAATGAGTAGTAAAATAGTCTAAATAATGAAAAGTGTAAATATTAGCCGAGTGAGGTTAACACAACACTTCTAGTTCTATCTGGTTACAAAGAGGGATTAAAAGGGAAGTTAGAATCGAGTGTAAAACTAAGATACTCTTAACAATTACAAAGAAGAATCAACCACAGTGAGTATAAATTAATTATGTCTAAGTAAAAATAAAATTTTAGTAGTGACAAAGAATGAAATAAAGTAAGAAAAATGAAAAGATAATAAAAAAAATAAATCTAACATAATATTGAAAGGATAATAATTTTTTTTTTTTTGAAAGATAATAAAAAAACAATATCCAAGTGTTTTATACTATGTGAAGTCATATAGAAAAAAAAGGACGTCTTCCAATAAAGACCCCTACCCTACTCAAGAACCTGAAATAATAGAACTCCTATAAAAATCCTATAAGGAAACCCGTCATTTTCGAAAGGATTTTTAAATAAAAATTTATCCACTTACATGTCAAGTTAGTTCTTACTCCCCCAATAGGTTAGGGTTATTGACAGGACCCTGGTTGTCCCAACAAGGAGGGACCAACTCGACTAGGGACATATTTTATAACAACAACAACAAATGATTACGTTTCCTTAACTAGTAATACAGTAAAAGGATCTTTACACCCTAAAGGATCTTTACATATTTTTATATATTCATATGTTCTTTTGGGTCATCCCACGTACCCACAATCAAAAGTACTCAGTGTACTTTAAATTATAAGACTGAGTTTTGGTGGTTATAATAAAGACACTAAGTCCGGTTTCACAAAGTCAGTTCCGAACCAGTACGTACTTTTTGATCACCGACTAAAAAAAATAGTAAAATAAAGACAATTTCAATTTTGGTTCCAACTGGTTTAGGACTTTTAGATGTATAATCTAAACTCCTGAACCGGGAGTTCCCACAGAGTCTTTTCTCTCGTTTATAAAATTGGTCTAAAAACCAATTCAGATCATTTTATAAATTTATAAGTGTGTGAAAAGACTTTACGGGACATATGAACTAACGAGTAGTCATACAACTAATATAATAACTAGTTATCATGATGTTAAAAATG
>NW_007401174.1:9882-11771 GCF_000475195.1 Diaphorina citri | reverse complement strand
CACTTCTAGTTCTTATCTGTTACAAAGGAGGGATAAGGAAGTTTAGAATCGAGTGTTAAACTAAGAATCATTAGTTATTACCAATTAAACACGATGGTTCATTTTAGAACCCCACATACATCTAACAATACAAAGAGATCAAACACAGTGAGTTATAAATTAATTTATGTCTAAGTAAAAATAAAATTTTAGTTAGTGACAAGATAAATAAAGATAATAAAAACAAAAGAAAAAATGAAAGGATATAATAATAATAAAAAAAATGATCAGGTGTTTTATACTATGTGAAGTCAATATAGAAAAAAAGGACGTCTTCCATAAGACCTACAACCTGAAATGGAACTCCTATAAATCTATAAGGAAACCATTTTGAAATAAAAATGATAGTTCTTACTCCAATAGGTTAGGGTTAAACAGGACCCTGGTCAACAAGAGGGACCACTCGGAATTTTATATTCATATGTTCATTTGGTCATATTCACAAACACAATGGAGTGACCCGATTATAAATGTGAAAAGTAATAATCTGATAAAATGATGAGTAAATAAAAAGAAATTTAAATTTACAACAGATTATAATTAGATGGATAAAGAGGCAATGGACATTTTAATGATCCATTTCAACCCTATAGATTGGTACCTCTATTGAGGTCAAAAGGGAGTTCATCTATGAGGGGTTGGTATGAAACTAAGCAACACGACCAGTGCAAATTGTATTGCAACAACAAATAATCCAAACATGTAACCTCAACAAAAACATAAATGGAATGTACATAATGTGACAAACAATGATTGGCCTTAATCATCAAATTTACGGTTTGGATTACGTCCAAATATAGCAACTCTGATATCAGGAATAATCTGCTGTGCTATCAGCTCCAATCTAGCTTCCAAAGTATTACTGATTTTTATTTTTCCTCTCTGTGCCAAGAGCTCAATTCCTCCAGTGGTATCAACAGGTAAAAATTGATCATTATCCAATTTCAAGTTTACTTCTTTTCCAGCAACATCTTGGTATGCTTTGGCAACATTAGGTAAAACTGCATTTACAATGTCCTTATCAACTTCACGGGAACGGATCAACACATTAGGCTCCAATAATTGCAGTAAACCTTGAATAATCAATTTCTCAATGAGCTGGGTGTACTTATCACGGTTCTTGGTAACCTCACCCAGTCTCTTCCTTGCTTCATCCAATACATTTCGGACATGATCTTCCCTTACCTTTAGAGCCTTGAGACGTGCCTGGTTAAGCATGTTCGAGGATTGAATTTTCTTTTGCAATTCAACCTGCTTTTCTTTCCTGTCATAGTATTCCATAATCTTCAGACGTTGGTGTTGCACCAAACGCCCCTTTTCGATGTTGAATTCTTCCTCTGCTTTCGCATCGATTTCCTCGGCTTTTTCATTGGCCTCTTGCTCAATGAAAGCCATCATGTGCTTGATTTGCTTCTGAACATCCGCATCGCTTAAAGCCATGACTGAAAAAAGATATTAACTCACCAAAAGTATAGGTAACAGAAAAGAAAAACTTTCAAATTCCAAGCTGGAAAAAATTGCACTGATAACTTGGATTGATTACCTACGCCCAATCTCTTGAAGTCTTGACCTTGACTCCCAATCAATCAGCTGTTTAGTTACAATGTTGCCAGGGCACATTTTTACGTAGGTAGTCGTATTTTTTTATATTCGTTTTTGCAGAAACTTACGGTGTGTTTATGTACCAGGCTAGGATGAGCTCGGACGACGTGAGATAGCTGTCCCGGCGGCAATTTTTAAAATTTATTTTATATTTATTTTTGTTTGATTTGTAATTCGCTTGTTTTTAATATCTAATATAAATGAAAAGTATAATATAAACGTGCAAACTAAAGATAAAAAGTAAAAAA
>NW_007401174.1:0-2867 GCF_000475195.1 Diaphorina citri | reverse complement strand
GCACAAACACGATACGCACACACCAGAGTATATTCGATACGCTCACGACTACTCTGCGATGAACCAAACATCTGACGTCGCCTTCCCTGCCCGCACTCTTCAGGACGCTGTGTACCACGATCGCGATTCCGCGTTCACTCTTCTCATCCAACCACTGTAAACTTTGTTATTTTGTTTCCCAGGACTATAGGTCGACCGCGGAAACCAAGAACCACGTCTGCCAGGAATACCACACTTTAAAGCCCTTGGGAAATGCCGCCCTAATCCTTGTTATTTATTTTTTATAATAATCTTTATAACAAACGGCAAAAAAACTTGTTTTTCTCATCAACATCATGACAGTTCCAATACTGATAGCATTTACCGACATATCCAACCTGGCACGATTTAACCACCCACCGCCCTAGCGCTGTCAACAATTGTAGTCAACTATTCATCAATAATATATATCAAATCACTGATGAGCAATCAACTATACAACAGGGCATTCTCAGAAAGCGTGTGAATACTTCTAAATCTCTTCACTAGACTTAAAAATCTGGTTAAGAGGATAGTTGCCTCATCTGCTCTGACGACACCTCGAAGCCAAGTCCTCAACCGGTAACATGTCGATGTACAGCGCCAGTTGGACACACCTGGTTCTAACTTGAACAGAAATAAAATGATAAAAAAACAGCCACTAGCTTTTCAATGCATTACGAAACCTTTCTAAGAGCAAAACTATTGGCTTGTTAAAGTAATAATCGCTGGTTTTGAGTAGCTATCTAGAGTTAATCGTGAAGCTCCATGAAAAACCTAAACCAAGGACATGCACCTCCACTGAGGTATATAAGATTTATAACATCCCACCAGTTTCTAGAAGATGACATCATGCACTCTGTTTCTTAATTACTTGTATACCTATAATTCTACTACAGGGATCAGTCAACCAAGGGAGGAACAACCCTGTGTGACAGTTATTGGATTGATAACCACTCATTCTCTTGATGAACTTACATTCACCTATCTTAAATAATAAATTTTTAGGAAAGCTTTACTTCCAAAGGAATACTCCTCAAGAGTAATAAAGTCCAAGAACTATCCCATCCAGAATACCTCCTGCAGGAAAAAAGATATAATGAAGATATCATATTTTGTGACAACAAAGATAGGATAATAATTTATCATAAAATAAAAAGTTGAATAAAAACAGTGATGATTTTAAAATAATGAACGGAGTAATTAAGAATGAGTGACACAAACTAGAGAGAAACATGAGATCTAATACCACAAGATTTAACTTATCACAAATTTAACCACTACTTGATACATAAGAATCAGAAATGGACTAAGATGAAGCATAGGAGAAACAATATCTCTGATTTTCACAAACACAATGGAGTGACCCGATTATAAATGTGAAAAGTAATAATCTGATAAAATGATGAGTAAATAAAAAGAAATTTAAATTTACAACAGATTATAATTAGATGGATAAAGAGGCAATGGACATTTTAATGATCCATTTCAACCCTATAGATTGGTACCTCTATTGAGGTCAAAAGGGAGTTCATCTATGAGGGGTTGGTATGAAACTAAGCAACACGACCAGTGCAAATTGTATTGCAACAACAAATAATCCAAACATGTAACCTCAACAAAAACATAAATGGAATGTACATAATGTGACAAACAATGATTGGCCTTAATCATCAAATTTACGGTTTGGATTACGTCCAAATATAGCAACTCTGATATCAGGAATAATCTGCTGTGCTATCAGCTCCAATCTAGCTTCCAAAGTATTACTGATTTTTATTTTTCCTCTCTGTGCCAAGAGCTCAATTCCTCCAGTGGTATCAACAGGTAAAAATTGATCATTATCCAATTTCAAGTTTACTTCTTTTCCAGCAACATCTTGGTATGCTTTGGCAACATTAGGTAAAACTGCATTTACAATGTCCTTATCAACTTCACGGGAACGGATCAACACATTAGGCTCCAATAATTGCAGTAAACCTTGAATAATCAATTTCTCAATGAGCTGGGTGTACTTATCACGGTTCTTGGTAACCTCACCCAGTCTCTTCCTTGCTTCATCCAATACATTTCGGACATGATCTTCCCTTACCTTTAGAGCCTTGAGACGTGCCTGGTTAAGCATGTTCGAGGATTGAATTTTCTTTTGCAATTCAACCTGCTTTTCTTTCCTGTCATAGTATTCCATAATCTTCAGACGTTGGTGTTGCACCAAACGCCCCTTTTCGATGTTGAATTCTTCCTCTGCTTTCGCATCGATTTCCTCGGCTTTTTCATTGGCCTCTTGCTCAATGAAAGCCATCATGTGCTTGATTTGCTTCTGAACATCCGCATCGCTTAAAGCCATGATTGAAAAAAGATATTAACTCACCAATAGCATTGGCCTCTTGCTCAATGAAAGCCATCATGTGCTTGATTTGCTTCTGAACATCCGCATCGCTTAAAGCCATGATTGAAAAAAGATACTCACCAAAAGTATATATAGGTAACAGAAAAGAAAAACTTTCAAATTCCAAGCTGGAAAAAATTGCACTGATAACTTGGATTGATTACCTACGCCCAATCTCTTGAAGTCTTGACCTTGACTCCCAATCAATCAGCTGTTTAGTTACAATGTTGCCAGGACACATTTTTACGTAGTCGTATTTTTTTATATTCGTTTTTGCAGGATCTCTTGAAGTCTTGACCTTGACTCCCAATCAATCAGCTGTTTAGTTACAATGTTGCCAGGACACATTTTTACGTAGTCGTATTTTTTATATTCGTTTTTGCAGAGGCCGTGGTTATGAACAGGGCCATCGTAGGCCATCGTCGGCCTTTTTGCGTGTAAAGTTGGCGGGAAATTCGAA
>NW_007401173.1:0-804 GCF_000475195.1 Diaphorina citri | reverse complement strand
TGCTGGAATAAGAGCTCTGGGTAAGATATAACTGGAACATATGTACCTCGTTTAACCTGCTGGAATAGGACTGAAATGTCATGTCCCTTTAGCCCCACATTCTAACGAAGGTCTCATATATTTTTATACCCAATACTGTTCACAGTGATGTAGGTATAACCTTGGGCGTTATTTATGGTCGATCTTATTACTGAGAGTTACCACAGTGACAAAGTTTTCTTTGACGTCACCCATTTGATTTACACAGGTCAGTATTTCTTAAACTCTGGATTAACTGAAAACTCTCTGTGTTAAGATCGGGTATTAGACTCTCAGCTTAGAACAAGTTTATGTGTGCTTTGTTCAGACTCTCAGGCTTAGAACAAGATAGAGCATCTCTTCATGGGTACAGTGTTATTTACAAAGCTATCTGAGGTTCAAATCTCGAGTATTTTAAACCAAACTGTCCCTGTTTCAGGCAAAGAAGTACAAGGCTATGTGGTGAAGAAGAACAACAACTTGAATAGGAAAGATGAATGGTTACTACTAGGCAAGCGAGATCCTCTTACACCTCAGATGTTTTACCCAGTGGAAGTTAATGTTACAATACATAAAGGTAAGTTATTGTTTAAATTGTTTATAACTACCCAGCAATCTCAGTGGTGTAGTGGTTAACGCGGTAGATTTCGGATTTGGGATCTGGAGGTTTTTGGTTCGAGTACCGAGTCCATGTTTTGAGCAAATAACTGGAAAAAGTAGGATATTTCAGCCATTTTTTGGCGGTTTTTAGACCGCCATTAGTCTATTTTGCGTTTTTTAGGATTT
>NW_007401172.1:0-804 GCF_000475195.1 Diaphorina citri | reverse complement strand
ACAGCCAATACAGACAAAGGAAACAACAGTTGATTTTAATGCGCAAGGTTTCCTTTGTCTGTATTGGCTGTCTATATTATATTCTCTGTATTGACTGTATGGCGTAGTGAGCGATTGGAACGCATTCAAAGGAGTTTTCTTTGAGAATATAGACAGCCAATACAGACAAAGGAAACAACAGTTGATTTTAATGCGCAAGGTTTCCTTTGTCTGTATTGGCTGTCTATATTCTCTGTATTGACTGTATGGCGTAGTGAGCGATTGGAACGCATTCAAAGGAGTTTTCTTTTTTCAGTTACATCAGGCTGAAGCAAAGTGTCAAGAGACTCCAGAGCAGATACCCACAAGTCAAACTTAAGTGTGTAGGTAAGATATTTATGTACAATCAGGTATAGGCAAGTATACATTACCTACTACAAAGGTACAAAGTTAGGTACATGGAATCTCCGACCCTGCATCTTTGTGATCTATGTAAAGTTTGTAGAGCTACAGCTAATGCATCCCAGGACTTTAACACAGCTAATGTAACATAACATGTTGGATGCTGGGTGAGATAAGCAAGCATGACAAATGTTAAGTGTGTAGGTAAGATATTTATGTACAATCAGGTATAGGCAAGTATACATTACCTACTACAAAGGTACAAAGTTAGGTACACGGAGTCTCCGACCCTGCATCTTTGTGATCTGTGTAAAGTTTGTAGAGCTACAGCTAATGCATCCCAGAACTTTAACACAGCTAATGTAACATAACATGTTGGATGCTGGGTGAGATAAGCAAGCATGACAAATGGAAACCATCTTC
>NW_007401171.1:0-804 GCF_000475195.1 Diaphorina citri | reverse complement strand
TGTGATATCCGCTGCACTTGTGATCCACTGTTAAAACATATAAATAAATATTACACTATAAGTTCACTGCACACATACTTCCTTGTAAATAGTTCAATGCAATACGTACATAATAATAACTAACCCAATCCGCGGCTGCGTTCAAAAAACTTTGCGCTTTGTATTTCGCCCCGGGTGAAAGTTATGCCGTGATAAATATGACGGAAGAAAAATAATCCTCTCGCAGAACAATTAAAATGGAAAACATATAAATAAATATTACACTATAAGTTCACTGCACACATACCTCCTTGTAAATAGTTCAATGCAATACGTACATAATAATAACGAACCCAACCCGCGGCTGCGTTCAAAAAACTTTGCGCTTTGTATTTCGCCCCGGGTGAAAGATATGCCGTGATAAAAATATGACCGAAGAAAATCCTCTCACAGAACAATTAAAATGGTAACTCTGACGTCACAATAGAGCGAAATGCAAAGTGTAAAGTGGTACAGTTGCTTGATGAGACGCAGCCTTGATTCGCATCTATTTACCTACCTGCAAAACTATTCTAGATTAATGTAGTTAAGTTTCCAAAACCATGTTACCAATGATAACTCATAACTCCCCCTCTGAATAAAGCCATGGAGTCACTCATACTCCGACGGGACAGTCTGACAAATCTTGGTTTAGGTCCGTCAGACTGTGCGTTGGTACTTGTGTGGCTTCTGACCTAGGTCTCTCATGCGTTCTGAAAACTAAAAAGTCGGAAGTTCGGCCACCACATTTTCTTTCAATAAAGAAGAACATTTTCGTCCTGATTT
>NW_007401170.1:0-804 GCF_000475195.1 Diaphorina citri | reverse complement strand
CCGCAAAGCTCCAATCGAGCCCAAAATTTAACGCCTGAATATACTTCTTGTGTTGAATATGTTTGCCAAGTTGAATCCAAATTGGGTCAAAAGTTCGGAAATTATGTTCTATGTAGCTTAGCTACCTATGTTGGGATTAGGACAGAAAAACAATCGCGATAAAGAAAAAATCGTCAAGTTCTAACTTGGTCAAGCTTATAACTTCGTTCAATCATTTGTGGTAGGAACCTAGCAACCTACCACTGAGAAACGGAGACTGAGGAAAACAAGACCATCTGTCGAAAGACCAGGCTGGAAGACATAGCATAGCCTGTATAAGTAGCGGGCTTTAGACTGCCTTTCTAGTCATGACAGTTTGACAATGGCGTCATGGATTTCTGTTACATCATATTTTATACTTGCCATTAAGACTAGGTGACGTCATGGCTTCCTTTTTCGGAGTGGAAAAGTTATGACCTACCAATGCCAAGTCTCATGGTGAGTCTGAGAGCATAGAGACCGTATATCATCGTCAAGATTAGATAGCCAATTACAAGTTTACTAATTAGGTAAAACAGAAGTTAAAGTGCTGTAAAGAAGGAAAAAATAGTAGCTATGTAAAGTAGCCACCTCACCCAGTCTCCAGTCTGAGTTGGGTCCGGGAAAAGCCAGCAGCACGCGAATGCCCAAATAGTCACCTTCTCGGATAACAACCATGTGCAACGTTGATTAACTTCAGTGATCCATTTGGTAACTAGAGCATTCGAAGTGTTACCGCCGGCTTAGTCCAGGAATGTACTTTAGTACTTGCCTAAGGTCTTATCG
>NW_007401169.1:0-804 GCF_000475195.1 Diaphorina citri | reverse complement strand
CGATTTTTAGTAGTTTTTTGGTCATAGTTTGGAAACCACTGCGAGTTTCGGAAAATCCGTTCTTAGTGGGCCTATTAAAATCAAAAGGAAGCTTTCTCGAAGTTTCATCAAAATCGGTCCAGCCGTTTAGGCTGTGCGTTGATTATGAATGGATGAATGAATGAGTCAGGGTTTACTCTTTTATTAATATAGATAGATAGATGGATAGATAGAAGTTCCTGATTCTGTATGTTCAGATCATATTTTTTGTCCGCCGCTTCCTTTACGATGGGTGTTTTAATAGATTTTGTTTTGCTATTGGAAGGTCGTGCCTTTAAGCCAGGATTAGCAGCAATATTTTGGAAGTTAAAGTGTTTGAATTCCTTCTTTGGATCATTGCCCGCCGGGAATCGAACCCGGGTCTCCCGCGTGCAAGGCGAGCGCAGTGACCACTACGCCATGGGAGCTGACAAAAACCTATTAATTTATTTACATTTCAAGCTAGAAGGAAAGACCTTTCAAAACTTTGTATAACTATCAATGTAGGACCACATGATAAGGCAGAGTGACTTAGAATAGGCCTGTTTTTCTTTCCTACGCTCCGTCGATGCGATATCAACTCGACGTTCACTCTGCGTCAGGAGTGGGGGTAAACTCAACAAACATGACATCTAGCGGAGAAATTGCCAAACAATTTTGTACTTGATGCTGATCGAGAGCCACTCACTATCAGGTAGACCTGACAGTTGACAGGCGGACCTGATCAGGTACCTGATAGTAAGTTGCCGCCGTATCACCTTTGTTGTTATGACATCAAAGTTGATT
>NW_007401168.1:0-804 GCF_000475195.1 Diaphorina citri | reverse complement strand
TTTTTCTAAAAGGTGTAAAGCCAATAGGGAGCGCGTAGTGCAACGGTAGCATTCTTTCTGGTGAGGATTCCTACTGACAGAGAATTTTTCTTTTACTAAAATATTCTAAACCGTGGCGAAGCATGTGTAACCTGCTAGTTTATTATAGAACAATTTAGTAGGTAGGTAACTCCATAACCCCAGTCAATAATACAACACATAGATATTACCTATCCATTATACCGAACTAATCCTCCCCCTGAGAGTATTAGCACCGACTTATCTAGGAATTTCCACATACATATGCTATATGCTAGCTAGGAGTACGGACGTTTGATCCAGTTGAAACGTGTTGACTTCCCCACCGACACCCAGACATGGCTGCCCCTGGTCTCCGTCCCCTGAAGCTCCGCCCATCATCCGCGGCAACTCCTGCGCCGCCCCAGTTAGTGCCACCAGCTCCCGTACCATCCAGCACAGCCGCAGCAGGCCCCAGCGGGTTTATCTGCAATCGATGTGGACGTATGTGCAGATCCAAGGCCGAGCTTGTCAGTCACTCGAAGGCATGCCTGAGACAACCACCATTGGAGAGACGAGGCAACCGTATTCTCTCAAAGTGAGAAGCCGATGGAGAGCGCGTAGAGCGACCATCATAGCGCGACCGCATTGGAGAGACGAGGCAACCGTATTCTCTCAAAGTGAGAAGCCGATGGAGAGCGCGTAGAGCGACCATCATAGCGCGACCGTTTTTTTCTAAAAGGTGTAAAGCCAATAGGGAGCGCGTAGTGCAACGGTAGCATTCTTTCTGGTGAGGATTCCTACTGA
>NW_007401167.1:0-804 GCF_000475195.1 Diaphorina citri | reverse complement strand
AAAGTGAGCAACTTTCAAAATATCATTATCTGTGGAGATCTTAATGTAGACTTGATGACTCCTTCAATCCATCCTGCATTCAAATCTAAACTTAACTCTATCCTTAACATGTACAACATGAAACCTACTGTAACAGTTCCTACGAGAATTCAGTCTACTGCTGCGACGTGTTTAGACAACATCTTCGTCAATTTTTCTCCTAACCACATCCTTAATCCTAACTCAAACATCTTTTCTGGAATAGGAGACCACAAACATGCTCAAATTATCTCTTTTACCATCCAGAAGATCGATGACTCAGAGAGCATGTTTGTGAGATCTTATACTAGTAAAAAAGTAGATCTGTTTTTTAGAGCCCTATCCGAAGTCGATTTCAATCCCATCAAATCTTACAGTAGTGATGTCAACTATCAGCTTTCTCTCTTCTATGACATATTTCTATCAGTCTTCAACCTCCATTTTCCCTTGAAATCTATATCCTTCAAGAATCGGAAGAGGAAAGAGTGGATTACTAAAGGCATCATGATCTCTTGTGCCAAAAAACGATCACTCTTCAATCTCACTCTTCACTCTGACGATCCTTCTCTCATCCTTTACTATCAATCCTACTGTAAGATCCTACATAAAACGGTAAGGGCGGCAAAGAGACTGCATGCTGTTTCCACCATCAGAAACGCACCTAAGCAGAAAAAAATCAAATCTGTTTGGGATGTCATCAAGAGTCATTCAAAGTCGGCAAGGAAAAAAGCTCACACTAACTTCAAGCTAAAGGTGGGGGACAGAACCCTGGGTAGCCCTCAAGAG
>NW_007401166.1:0-805 GCF_000475195.1 Diaphorina citri | reverse complement strand
GATATTGGGAAAATCCTACGATGCTGCAGTGAGCACCAAAGTTGTGACATAATAACACAAAGAAACTGCATTTACATTACTTTGAGGCGACGTTTGGTTTTGGCAACGAATTTTTTTTACGAATGGACGACCTTTGCACTCAACCTTTTGCGGCCTGCTATTTCTTTAGAAAGGGAAATTTGAGGCTGGTATATCCTCCCTGTGTAAAGTCCCCCAGCAAGACTAGGCTGATCTACTCCCTATTTAAGGTCATAGACACAAAGCGGATGGAACCTTTGGATGCAACCTTTTTGTACCTGTGCTCCCTGACCGCAGGTTGGATGCAGCAAGCCAGAATATTGGCAGAATCCTGCCCCTTTAAATAAAACAAGGGAAAATTAATTACCTACTTATTTTTTTGTGTTTGCAATGAAATGATTAATGAAGCTTTAAGCCTCTTCCAAAAACCTCAAACTTGCTGAGAATAAGCCCTTTTTAAAATAAAATATGTAAAGCCCTTTTTAAAATGAGAATAAGCCCTTTTTAAAATAAAACTCTTTGACTTATCATTTTCCAGGTCTTCAGGGAAAACCGTGTTGACCTACTGTACGAATGGGGTGCTGATAAGAACTCTGATGGGTGCTGATTCCGCATCCATCATAAGCACCATCACTCATCTGATTATAGACGAGGTAGGTCATGTGCACAACTTTCAAGTCCATAAAAATAGACTTAATGTCACAATAACAGTCCAAAGGTGTCGTCCAAAACGGACCAAAAATGTCCACAAAATCAGGCCAAAAACGTCCACAAAAATCGACCGAAG
>NW_007401165.1:0-805 GCF_000475195.1 Diaphorina citri | reverse complement strand
ACCGTACGTATAGCTTATATCCTGCCTCGGTGGTGTAGTGGTCAAGACGCTTGCCTGGTAACCAGGAGGGTGTGGGTTGTAATAGAAAGAGGAAGGGAAAAAAGAAAAAGAAAGGAGTTTGAAATAGTACAATAGTCCTAAACTAAAATGGACGCGGCACACAAGGGATCGAGAAGAGACCGCCTTGACATTAATAATCATAAGGAGGGGGGAAAAAGATGATTTTCCATTCTTTTTCCCAACAATATTTCAACAAAGAATTTAAAATTTTAATGGGCGCTACATTTCCTTTGGGTGGGATTCAATAATCTAGTGTGTTAATTTTTTCCCTTTTTTTCTTCTTTGTTAACAGGAAAAAACCCTTCAACGAATAAAGGGCAAAGACTTGCGGCAGACCACCTTGGCCCTCCTCCACCATACCATACACAATCGGTTGGCAGAATGTTTGTGTTGGGGAGGGTCAAGGGAGAAGGTCGGGTTGGCCGGGTTCGAGTGCTTTTCCTCGATACTGCTAGGTAAGATAGTTCTACAATTCTCTCCCTCCCCCTCTCTCTCTCTCTACCTCTCTCTCTCTCTCTCCCTCTCTCTCTCTCTCTCTCTCTCTCTCTCTCTCTCTCTCTCTCTCTCTCTCTCTCTCTCTCTCTCTCTAACTTAGTGGTGGTGGTGTGTATGTAGTAAAACGAAATTAGTCAGTTATGATCTTACAAAGGGAATGAATGTGCTTCCTTTTTTTTTTCTTTTTTCAGATTCCATATTCAAAAATCACAGCGGACAAAAGAAGGACGCCTTGATTGTTGTCCAAAAT
>NW_007401164.1:0-805 GCF_000475195.1 Diaphorina citri | reverse complement strand
GATGAGAGGGTTGAGAGAGGAGTTGAAATAGCCGGTCCAGAACACTAGAACCACGATGACGCGGGGTGTAGAACATTTGGGTCCGCATAGTGAAGATCCGAGGTACCTGAGGAATAGAATAGAATATACATAGTGCCTTTTATTTAGTCTAGGACTAGGTACTATCACAAAAAGATATTTTGAATCCTGCAAAGCATTAATAATTATTGATCACAGATTAATTTTAAAATCCTAAAGATCAACTAATCAAATCTCTAATCATCTGTGGTAAAGCAGAGCTTTTTCAGAGCGTTAGTAATATCACGGGATCACGAAGTGCCTCCTTTTCCATATTTCCATCATCTTTTTACAATGGTAATACCCCGTCACTGGCCACTACTCGATTAAAATAGCTACTCTCAATTGTCTTCACGAGGCTGAGTGCACCCCAAAAATCCAAGCACAGAGCCGAAAAAACTAATTGTCTTCACGAGGCTGAGTGCACCCCAAAATCCAAGCACACAGCTGAAAAAACTTCGACCCCGCCGAAAATCGAACCCGGGACCTTCGGCGTGAAAGCCTAGCGCAATACCCACTCGAACACGGAGGTTGCTCTTTTTAATGTCCTACAGATCATCAAGTAGGTAAACACTAAACTCACCGAAAATGAACTGAAAACTTAATAAATGAAGAAACCAAATAATTACGCCAAAACTCACCAAATAAAGAAGGGCAGCCAGCACGCCAGAAACGCGCTCATAATGATACCCAGCGTGCGCGCCGCTTTCCTCTCGCGCTTCATGTTGGGCGTGCTGTCGCTGATTGG
>NW_007401163.1:0-805 GCF_000475195.1 Diaphorina citri | reverse complement strand
ACAGTGGGCAGCTCGCATTCACGGAGGCCGGGAAGTGGCGGAGGAGGTGGCCAATAGGCACGGATTTCATCTCCACGCAGAGGTAAGATTTTGTTTGGACAAAAATCATTTTATTACTCCTCTTCTTCTTCTTCTTCTTCTTCTTCTTCTTCTTCTGCTTCTTCTGCTTCTTCTTCTTCTGCTTCTTCTTCTTCTTCTTCTTCTGCTTCTTCTTCTTGTCCTTAAGGACCTTTTTTCTGAACGATCTCTGGCTCTAGACTTTGCAGTTTACTAGTTTTGGATATTGGATTGGTATATATACTTGGGCTGACGTTTGATTTTGGCTACAAATTTTACGAGTGGATGCCCTTCGCACTCAACCTTTTGCTATTTCTTTAGCAAGGGAAATTCAGGCTGTTCTACTCTACCTACAATAGTATAATCGCATGCTAGGTACTCACTTAAATTGTCCTTAAGGACCTTTTTTCTGAACGATCTCTGGTTCTAGACTTTGCAGTTTACTAGTTTTGGATATTGGATTGGTATATATAGGTACCTACTTAGATTAAAACCAATTTGTGTTTCACCCAAGCAAGGATCCTTTTTAGGCCTAACGTTGGCCGTGGGTCCTCTAACTCGTGAATTTTGAATTTTGATACATACTGTATACTCTAACTAAAGGTCTATCTCGTGAGCGACTCTGTATAATCTAAAAGTCTAAATTAATCAGAACAAAAAACTTTCTTCTGATAATAGGTTAGATGAGAGCACACACACTTTTCTCCGAGATAATTCTAACTTTGCTTACATAACTATTGCGAGTTAC
>NW_007401162.1:0-805 GCF_000475195.1 Diaphorina citri | reverse complement strand
CCTCGTGGAAATTGTCTTGACAGCTTGGGGGATTTATTTGCGTCTCGAAATGTTTAAGCAAATAAACGCGGCCGGGAGTAGAGAGAGAAATCGAGGAAGAGTGGGAGGTAGGAGAAGAAAGAAGTAAAAGAGAGGAGAAAGAGAAGAGGAAGGGGAGGAAGAGAGAGGGAGAGAGAGACAAAGAGTAAGAAAGAGAGGGAGATTCGGAGAAAAAAAGGACAAAGAGAGAGTGAGGGAGAGGAGAAAGAGAAGAGAAGGGGAGGAAGAGAGAGGGAGAGAGAGACGGAAAAAGAAATTGAAGAAGAGGGGAGGTAGGAGAAAGAAAGAGGTAAAGAGAGAGGGAGGGATGAGAAGAGAAGGAGAGGAATATGGAGAGAAGAAGAGAAATAGAGAGAGAGAGAGGCTACTCATTTTCCTCACGAGGCTGAGTGGGCCCCGTAACGGCCAGTCACGGAATCAATCATTTGCATGATACAAATTTCTTGATCCCACCGGGAATCGAACCCGGGTCTCCCGCGTGCAAGGCGAGCGCAGTGACCACTACGCCATGGGAGCTGACCTCAACGGTTATACGGCAAGGAAGCCTCGGGTAATATGCCTAAGGATTGATTACAATTTCATCTCCTTCTTCTAGAGCCAGAGCTAGAACGTATTGCTTAAACCACCCTGTACAACGAGGATAATTTGATTTGTTTATCTGACCTAGATTTTGAAAAAAAAGAAGAAGAAGAAGAAAAAATGTCAACCTAGAAGTTGCAAAAAGAGATGTTTCAATACAAAACGTACCTAAGTTTGTGTAAAAAAG
>NW_007401161.1:0-805 GCF_000475195.1 Diaphorina citri | reverse complement strand
TTAATTAAATTATTTTATTTTGAGTTTTTCCTCTTTTTTTAGGAAACTTTACCCTTAAAATAAAGTTTTTGTTAAGTCTTTTGTTGGGAAAGTAGCGAAGAAAAAAAAAAAAAAAAAGTTTGAGAGGTTTAATGTCTGTGAAAAGACTATTTAAAAAAATCCATCTTAATTTTTGTTGGTCTCTTGAACCAAAAAGAAGAAAAAGATATGAAATTAATAAAAGGGAACTGAACTTTGCCTGCGTCCTTTTTCTTCTAACTTTATCTACTATTTACTAAGAAGCTGTTTTTATCTGAGGGAGGTTTGTAAGAAATTTCTTTTCACATATGTAGGTACTTAGTTTGGATGTTGATCTTGTTAACTCTGTATCTAATCTGATCTTACTGAATGAAAGCGCTACCTATATGAAGTGAGTTTTAGGAAAAGTGTTGTAGGTACCTATAGATACCTATTAGTGTAAAAGTGATTATTTCAAATACCGAAACCAGTTTTTAAGAGGAAGTGAAATTAATGTTTAAAAAAAGAAGTAAAAAATCAATTAGTGGATGTGATAATAATGTACCTATTTATTTGATAAAGGTAATGGAAGTGGTAATTTCTTGAAGTGGGTAATAATAATCCATATAATCCATGTTGGTATTGGTCATAAAGAGAAAGTATAAGAGGGTGTGACACAATTATTCTCTCACAATTCTTCCCCCTCATTTCCACAGAATGAATATTGTAGGTATAACGCCTGAGAAAACCCTCGTATTTTGGTCACCATAAATCAGACATCTTATCTGATGTTGAACAGGAGATAAAG
>NW_007401160.1:0-805 GCF_000475195.1 Diaphorina citri | reverse complement strand
GGAAATTGAGGAAATATGCTTTAGGTACCATTTTTCGTTTTGCTCGGGTACCCCCGGGAGGATACTAATTTTGTGATTGTTCTTTTCTCATGTGGTTAAGTTCTTGAAAAGGAGCAGTTCCGTTCAACCAAATGCCTTTTTGGGAGGGAGAACAGATGAGAGAGAGAGAGAGAGGGGGGGGGAGAAGGAAAGACGGAGAATGGAAGGAGAGGAAAAGATAGAAGCAGGGGAGAGACTAACATAAACAATAACATAATTGAAAATAAATACCTACGTATATTAGGTAATTCTCTCCCTCCCTCCCTCTCTCTCTCTCTCTTTCACGTTCAATCACACAGGTTTTTCTTATATCCCTCAAAAATGTTCATCCGCTCATTCTATCTGGCATATAGCGCTCTCTCTCTCCCTCTCGCTCGCTCTTTCTCCAATATGGTGGAATTCATTTAATGAGAAATTTTCACTCCGATAATTTTTCCATTAACTTCTGTACACAGAGCGGACTGTTCGGTCTTCCTGTGGGACGGTGAGGCTCTTCCACCCAACCTTGGTCCTTGTACGGGATTTGTTACCTTGGTCCTTGTACGGGACTTGTTACCTTGGTCTTTGTACGGGACTTGTTACCTTGGTCCTTGTACGGGACTTGTTACCTTGGTCCTTGTACGGGACTTGTTACCTTGGTCCTTGTACGGGACTTGTTACCTTGGTCCTTGTACGGGACTTGTTACCGTGGTCCTTGTACGGGACTTGTTACCTTGGTCCTTGTACGGGACTTGTTACCTTGGTCCTTGTACGGGACTTGTTACCT
>NW_007401159.1:0-805 GCF_000475195.1 Diaphorina citri | reverse complement strand
CCCTCCTGCAAGAAGACCGAAGATGCCCCTTCTGGTGAACCAGCCACGAATAATTTCGTAACCACTGAAAATAAGACTGCCAAAGGTGTGTCCTCCTTTAAGAAGAGTAAAGATGCCCCCTCTGGTGAACTAACCACGAATAATCTAGCAACCAATGAAACTAAGACTGCCAATGTGAAATCCAATCCTGCCGAAATATGTCCCAATGGGATAGAAGAGAGTAAGACTGCCACAATAAATTGTGTTGGGACAGAAGAGAAAATTGAGACTGCCAAGTTATGTCCTGTCGGGATAGAAGAGGAAAGGACTGCCAAGTTGAATTCTGTTGGGATAGACGAGAAAAATGAGACTGCCAAATTAAATTCTTCCGTTGGGATAGAAGAGGAAAAGACTGCCAAAATGGATTCCGTTGGGATAGAAGAGGACCGAGTGTATGTTGGTCAAGTGATGGACAATTTCCCCGAAGGGCAGGTAAGCCTATGTTGACCTATTTAAAAATGTATACTTGAGCTAGCGGCGAAGAGGACCGCGTGTATGTTGGTCAAGTGATGGACAATTTCCCCGAAGGGCAGGTAAGCCTATATTGACCTATTTAAAAATGTATAAGCTAGCGGCGATAGCACGTTGAACGCTCTAATGTCAGTCCAAAGCAATCACTCTAGGGCTGATTGAGTGACTGACAAAATACGCCGACTCCGTCTGAAAATGGGAAACGGCGAAGAAGAAGACTATACAGAGTGTTTCAAAAGTCCGGGGACCCTTGAATATTTTTTGAATGGCTAAAGATGGGAACCTGAAATTTGGC
>NW_007401158.1:0-805 GCF_000475195.1 Diaphorina citri | reverse complement strand
ATTAAACTTTCTACCTGTACTTGATATTAGAACATTATTTATACTGCAGGCAAAATTATTGAAATTTGCTAGACTTGGATTAGAACTCTGAATTGTGAACGCGCATTGCTCAAGAAATAAAAATTCAAAGAAAGTGCAATAAAGCTAAGCCATGTTGTAGGTACCTAGACTATTGTAGACAGTTTCATAGCAATCGGATGAGCGGTTTGGCCAGGCATAAAGTTCGAACAAACAAACACACACACACACATTCATTTTTATATATTAGAAATGCTGGTAGTCAAGTAAGAACACTTTTTCTCAAACACAAGTTTTTAGTCAAAAGAGTAAACTCTTACTTTTGACTAAAAACTTGTGTTTGAGGAAGAGTTTACTTTTGACTAAAAACTTGTGTTTGAGGAAAAGTAGTTCTTACTTGACTACCAGCATGACTGTATCTTATAATTTAGGTTTTGTACTTGGTAGGTAATGCTCGTATCTTGAATTTTAAATGGGTTAAATCTAACACTACAAATAGGTACGAATAAGTACTATAAGTACATTAACACAAATATTCAAACCCAAATTCGACAATATGGAACAAACGAGCTGGTAAAATAACAAGTGGTCCAATTACGAACAAATAGCCTGCTTCAATTATTTCGCTTATTCACCACTTTTTTTTTACTTCTTTCCCTAACAAAAAAGAATGTAAATTCTTCGTTATTATATCGTTCAAACAAGTTCCAATACCTGATCGGGTTGATTTACATTTTACCTAAAATAGACTTCAAACAATACACACTCCTGAAGGAACATTGCTTCT
>NW_007401157.1:0-805 GCF_000475195.1 Diaphorina citri | reverse complement strand
AATGGCGCGAGTAAAACGTCCTAGTAATTCATAGGTAATTACCTGAGGTACTGCTGTGTCAGCAAAAAAATCCTTAATGGATTTACCGCCTAGCGCCTGTTCCTCAGTCTAGTAAATCTCTACTATTCTACATGCAGCTATTACTATTTAGTTCATGCATTCTTTTCAAGAGCGCAAACAAGTGCACAAGTTCGTCATTCTAAGAAGCAGAGAAGAGTCCGGAGACATTGTTCAACCTTGTTGTAAAATTCTCTTAAGTTTTGCTTCTGAGTTCTGAGGCTTATGCAAATAGCAGTAGTATTTTTCTTTCTCAATATTACGTTCTGAAACTTAAAAGATGAAAGGCTGGTGACTATTCGTAATACTAAGAAGTTGAAAACAATCAGAGGACTCTTAGGTCAAAGGCCGTTTGAATATCAACCATTTGACCATTGGCCAAATAATTCGTGCAGCAATCGTTTGATAGGATTTGAGCTCCTATATTTGATATCAGTTTTGTTAATTGAGCTCTTTTCCTCCATTCTCTCTCTTCCAATTTCTACACCTCCCTTTGCCTTTTAATTTCTCCCCTCTCCTTGTTTTTCTTCCAAGGAGGAAGAAAATTCTCCTTGTGATCCTACGTCCCTTCTTCGCCCATCCTTGTCTCAAAACGGGTCTCCATACTATGTCTTGAGACGGTACATTTAACTTCGGACGGTATTACAACACCCTACATACATGTACATTTCTATAGCATGTGATACATGTACATTTGTACACCAGTCAAAGGCAAATTTACATTGCTGTTTGTTACGTCAAGTTAGCC
>NW_007401156.1:0-805 GCF_000475195.1 Diaphorina citri | reverse complement strand
TTCATTTGCGGGGAAAATGTTTGTGTCGACTACCGATTATAATCGTAGTTTTTTTTTTTCAGTGTGCCAACATATAATTGTAGTTATACTTAATTGAAAGACAACTGTCGCGTCGGAGACAGAATTAATCGCAAGAAATAATAAAATTCAAGGAAAGACTTTTTTTAATCAAATAAACCAATAGAGATACTTAAGATCAAAATAATTGTAACCATGCATTATTGACGAGCAGAAAAAAAAGCTTCTGATCATTCCAATATTGTTGTCGGCATCTACTATCATTGAAGATGATACATCTTTTGATCTGAGCCTAACTAAATTCTACATGTTTTTACTGACATGACATCTTTGTCGGTTTGTTTGCTTGTGGGCATTTTTTTTATATCAATGACAATTGAATGGAACTGTTGATGTTTTCCAACCCCTAGGTATGAAGAACAGCAAGCTGATGTTATTTCATATGTACTCTAACTCCATTTTACCTATAACTAAATAACATTTTGCAATCATCTAGGTATGAAGAACAGCAAGCTGATGACGACATCGGTGGACAAGCTGTTCGAGAACGACAGCGACGTGTTTCTATCCAGTAGTTATCATCCGGAGTTTCAATAATAGTAGTAGCCTACTGCTGGAGTAAAGGGCCTTTTCAGTCCTATGCGAGCAGTATAAATAAGCACTATTATTATTATAACTACTCGACGTTTTCCTACCCCTAGGTATGAAAAACAGCAAGCTGATGACGACATCGGTGGACAAGCTGTTCGAGAACGACAGCGACGTGTTTCTATCCAGTAGTTATCAT
>NW_007401155.1:0-805 GCF_000475195.1 Diaphorina citri | reverse complement strand
CCAAATTCAATTCTCACTGGTTCGACCTTAGTGGACGGCAGAATTTTCTAGTTCAAAGACCATCATACTGCCTGTGTCCATGCACTATACATAGTGATAGCTAGCCAAGAATTACCAATAGTTCTAGTGTATAAGATCACTATAGTCAATAGTGATAGATAGTCCAAAGACTGGGTATATTAGGTCTAGTGTATAGGTATGATGGTTTGAACGTCCATAGTGGACCTACCTATCCTATAGGTCTTGGTATTATGGTCTCTACCTAGCTACCTACCTATCTATAGGTCTTAAGTGTATAAATATCATGGTTGATGGTCCATAGTGCCGACACGCCGACCCAATCGACCAATCAGAGAGCGAGAGCTTCTATAGTGATCGACCTACTAGTGGTTCAGTGAACTTCGCATCCAGAGGTTGGTGGTTCGAGTCCAAGTCGGGTCATAAAATCGAGGTGTATTAGGTGGGAAAAGACATTTTTGAGAGGCATTGAAGTAAAATCTCGAAAAAGTCTCCAACTACCTATTAAATATTAAACAAATTTTGTATTAAAGCAGAGAGAGCTTTTTCACAACTTTTGTGGATATCAAAGCATTACTAAGTGTCTCCTTTGCAATCAGTTTCCATATTTCAATAATCTTTTTAGCCAGCCTAGTTAGCTTAGTTGGTAGTGCGTCTGCCTTGTAAGCGCTAGGCCGCGGGTTCGATTCCCGCCCGGGGCGGATTTTATTTTAATGGGATAATGTTCGTTCTCGGAACGGCTGGCTTTCTCCTATCCTGTCTTCCTTCTCTCTTCGATTTCGGGATG
>NW_007401154.1:0-805 GCF_000475195.1 Diaphorina citri | reverse complement strand
CACGTGCAACTTTTATTGTTATTCTTATTAATAGCTATTTATTACATGTTATCATTATTTTTCAGGAGGCAAAAACTTGACCATCTGACAACATGCAGTCTCTCTCTCTCTCTCTCTCTCTCTAGCCTTGACCATATTTTAAAATTCCAAATTCAAGGCAGTTATCTCATGTGTTCTGTGTGTGGAGCAATAAAATTTGGAGTAATTATCTTATTCATTAAAAGAGAAGCCATTAATTTTAAACTCCATAGACTGAAGGAATGAGGGTTTTTTGTACTTCTAGCAAAGTAACAATATTCTAATCTAATCTTGATACCTACACATTTGGATCCCAGTTCAAACAGAGAAGCGGTTCTTGAAGAACAAAGATTAAGCCGTCTCTAGCCGCTTTTTTACAATACAAACTGATAGTTTTTTTTTCGAGAGCAATGAAAAAACTACTGCTTAGGCTCACGAAATGACCATGGTACGAATGTTCATTCCATACTTCATAGTTTATGTAAAATACTTCCCCTTATGTGATGGGTCACTCATCCGGATACTAACCAAGCACTACGTTGCTTAACTTCAGTGATCCAATGGGGGAAAAGACATCTCCGCACCACCAGATTAATTACCCTCTTGAAAACATTACGTCCGTCTTAACCATTGGGTACCTAGGTATGTACCTACTATATTTTCCACAAGACGAAGTGCAAATTTGTAAAATTGCTTTCATGTTCATGGACGCATGTCTAAATATACCAGATCTCTTTTGCAGCTCTCTCTCTCTCGCTCTCTCTCTCTCTCTCTCTCTCTCTCTCTC
>NW_007401153.1:0-805 GCF_000475195.1 Diaphorina citri | reverse complement strand
CTACCGGTAAACTTGAACTCGATTTTTTTAGAGTTCAATTACCTCTTATCTCTCATCTCTCTATCTAAATCTCATTTTATCTCTATATCTTATCATAAGTGTGCATAAAATTTCCAAAACCTTGGGTTTTTTGTCCTTATAGTAAAAATTTGCATTGTAATTTTACGCGTCATTTGAGGCGTCATCGCCATTTTGGTTTATCTATCAGCTTTTAGGTGCGACCGGTCTAATCGGTCATTCCTCCTCTTCCTTGTCAAACGGGATAGGGGTGCAAAGAGAACTTGAAAAACTTGTCGTTTTTCAGAGGAGGGGAAGTATCATCTGATTTCCTCTTTGTTTTGATTTTGTTTTTCTTATCAAATTTCAAAATCTTGTAAATTTTTATCAACAAGTGGTTTTTCTGAAAATAAAATTTAGTTATTCTGCGAGTTTTCAGTTGAAATTTTAATTTTGAAGATCTCAACAGGTAGCAAGTGATAATGTTTTTCTATTTGTTCTGAATAACCAACCGTTTTCTTTGAATTTCAAACCTGTTTTTTGATGTTCTCTGGAGTAATCACTCCATGCATCTTTATCAAATGTTATCATCTTAACCTACCTCAATCTTTCAGTTTAACTTGAAGTTTAACCATTTATTATCATCTCCTGTAAATATTTAATCTGATAATCAATCACTTTAGTTGAATTTATTGTTTATTAACCTTATCCATGAATTTTGTTCTAATCATTTTCTCTAATCATATCTACCTACTATAAAAACAATCGTTTTTTCTTTACTGAATAATCCAGTTCAAATACCTACCTA
>NW_007401152.1:0-805 GCF_000475195.1 Diaphorina citri | reverse complement strand
GAGAATTGGCATCTCCACTAATCCAATTGAAAATACCTATGTATGAAGTACCTAACTAGGTACCTACCTATATCTACGAAAATTGTATTGTATATGGAAATTCTAAAGCTTTAAAATCTTTTCTACACGAATATTCTATTCTATTCAAAATCTATTTTACCCAAATATTCTATTCTATTCTAATTCAAAATCCATTCTACCTCCACCACTAAAAAATTGAACACACCATTCCATATGTGACTCTTCTGTATTTGCCATTCCATGGGCTCCCCAGAGAGTCAACTTTTACAGTTTCAAGATAGATTTTTCTCCACAAAATCGAGATTTTTTTACCTCTTTTTTTCGCCCCAAATTGATAAAAAGTTTGTATCTATTTGAGAGGGAGGGAAGGAGGAGAAGGGACAAAAGGGCAGGAGGAGAGGGAGAGGGGGAAGAAGGAGAAGTGGGAGAAAAGGGAAGGAGGAGAGGAAGGAAAAGGCAGAAGTGGGGGAAAGGGAAAGGGGAGAGAGAAAAAATTGGGTAGATATATCGTTGAATAATGAATGATTCTGGGACCTCTAACCCACAGGTGCCACCTATTTGAGTGAATTGAGTAAAGATGGGGTGAGCGAAAAAAAAAGCTAGTTTCGACACGTTTCAGTGTCACAGAGTCAACAACGTGATTTTATTCTAGCTCTGTAGGATCAACTTGAATTTTCATAATAACAGATTTTGAGATCAGAAAAAGCTTTTTTTTTAAGAGGTTTGACAGAGGGAACTGTAACTGCTACGGTCTTATCGTCCCGAAATCGAAGAGAGAAGGAAG
>NW_007401151.1:0-805 GCF_000475195.1 Diaphorina citri | reverse complement strand
TCTTGTATTTCTTCTCTAGCTCCAGCAAGTTCTCTTGTCTTATCTGAGGAAAAAATATGAAATCATCATAAAATATTTAACTTTGTCCGAATTCTGATTTTTATTATACATATTTGACAGAAAAAAAATCAATACATGGGGCCGACAAATCGGGTTTTTTCCCGACACACCTAATATGTACCTACCCAACTGTCAAACTAATAGATTTTTCATCAGCCAACAGTCAGCCAGAGATATGTTAATGTTCGGTAGCTCAAGAGTTGGAAATGTTAACGAGTAAAAATTGACATAAAGAACACAGAAAATGAGAGAGCAGATACAATACATACTTTGTCGCTGGTTTTGAGAGAAGAGAGTGAGCGGGGCGCTTGGTTAGGAGATGGTGGCCGAGCCTATTCTGTTCGGCAGGGCTCGGGTTCCCTCGTATCTATCACGGAGTTTGGAACGTTGTGGATACTCTAAATACTTAAATCGCGATACCGGCGCGGACAGTTAAAACGGTAAACACATCCAGTTTTCACTGTGAAAGGGCCATAGAGTTAGTAGTTCATAGTTAAATTTTGGTTTCTTAGGGGCCTCATACTTTTCGAGTGGACAAAACCGGATGTGTCTCCAGACTCCAGAGGAGAAGATTCCTCTTCCTAGCTATCCTATCGACATGTAAATGTATATAGTATATACATCAGTAAACGAAATGTTCATGTTCTTATTTACCTGTAATCCAGTGTTGGGTCTATAGACAGTAAACGAAATGTTCATGTTCTTATTTACCTGTAATCCGGTATTGGGTCTATAGACAGTAAAC
>NW_007401150.1:0-805 GCF_000475195.1 Diaphorina citri | reverse complement strand
GAATGATGACTCATCAATCACAAGTCACCAGGACTGTTCTCTGTCGCATGTGAGATGTGAGCTAAAACAAAGGATACCTCTTCTGAATGATAGCATTAGATCTAAAACTGTGGTAGTTTTATGACTCTGCAGCTGGTTATATCCAAAATAAGTTACGGAGTAGATTGGGGGACGAATCTATCGACAGCTTACTGTTCCTGAGAGCGCACTTCCAAAAATTGAAAGGGAGGAAGAAGTAAGAATAACTAAATCTATCGACAGCTTACTGTTCCTGAGAGCGCACTTCCAAAAATTGAAAGGGAGGAAGAAGTAAGAATAACTAGAAATTCGGACATCTCATCAGTCTGGTTTCATTTCTTCACAAGTACAGATGGAAAGTCTGCTAAATGTAAAAAGTGCTCTTCAATTTTGAAAACGCTTGGCGGTTCTACCAAAGGACTTCACACTCATTTACAAGCGAAACACAACACAAAGTAAGAATAACTAGTAGGTAGGTAGGTAGGTCCTGTACCCCTGTACTTTTCAAGTTTTTAATCTTATTTTAATAAACTGTTTTATTTTTTAATTGTTGTTTTACTTTTATCTTTCATCATTTATCAATAAATACATTGCCTTCAAGACTGTTTTGTACAATACATATAATCAAATTGTTCTGTACCTATTTTACATAGAAAATATAGGTTTTCCTAATCCCGGGATTGAGATTTTCCTTCGGGATTGTAATCCCTATTAGAGATATTGTAAAAGTTAGGGTAAAAGAACACTCAAATAAGCATCATTCAATAGGATAAGGAAAGTCGTGTGA
>NW_007401149.1:0-805 GCF_000475195.1 Diaphorina citri | reverse complement strand
TATGTTTTTGTTTCGATTATGAACAACTTGAAGGGTTTTTGAGTAGGAGTACCTATTTGGTTGTTGGAATTTTATATTGTGATTGTGAAGCGCCGAAAAAAACTAAGTCGTCAGCAATTTTATCAATACAAGAATTGTTACATTCCCATGATTATTGGATAAATCCGTCAAGGAATTACGTACCTACTTAAATATACCTCCTACTCATCTTTGTTCATATAACAATCTATTTACTATCTAACTTTATATGCAATACCTTTACTTGTGGCTTATAATTTTATACTGCGTAATACCTACATTTGTATGCCTTGCAAACGCAAAATCGCTGGTTCGATTCCCGCCTGGGGCGGATTTTAAGATTCGTTCTCGGGACGGCTGACTTTCTCCTATCCTGTCTTCCTTCTCTTCGCTGTCGGCACGATAGGACCTTAGCCGTTACACTTCCCTCTACACCTACTCTATCAATCCATTAAAAAGAAGGTATGTAAAGTTTTAATGAAGTGAGTAAATACCTACATTGTCCTACACCTACCTAAGTTTGGGTTTCCATTTTAGCCTAAGGTTTATCGTAGGCTACGATTCGTAAGCTTAAGTTACAATAGGTATTGACAATTGAATACAATATGTAGAGGAAAACAAACTGCGGACCACCCCATTGAGTTTACACCATACACCAAGGTGTCTTTAACGAATCAGAAGGCATTCTAGAATCAAGTGTCAGGTTCACAACTATAATGGCCTCCTTGAATGATACCAAACAGAAAGGTCAGCACTTCTGGGGCCTATTCCTAAAAAGGGAGGTGTT
>NW_007401148.1:0-805 GCF_000475195.1 Diaphorina citri | reverse complement strand
TTGGTCCGTGTGTGTGTCTGTCTGTCTGTAAACAAAATATCTCGAGAAGGGTAAGAGCTAGAGACTTGAAATTTGGTAGGTATGTAGCTGTGAAATGTGACAAGGATGCGACACGAAACTTTTGGTTAAGACCGGTGCAACGCTTGGCGGCATTTTACCGCTTTTGGCGGTTTTCGCTGTAACTGGGGAACGGTATGAGCTAATTTGGTATATAGTTCACAGACTTGAAATTTGGTATATAGTTCACAAATGTGACAAGGATGCGACATGAAACTTGGTTGAGATAGGTGCTGCGGTTGGAGGTATTTTGACCGCTTTTTGGTGGTTTTCTACCGTTTTTTGGCGGTTTCCTGCTATATCGACTAAACGGTTAGAGGTATTGTAAAAGTTAGGGTAAAATAACACTCAAATAAGCATCATTCAATAGGATAAGGAAAGTCGTGTGATGTTCACACCAGATTTTTATAGAGGGAGCTGTAACTGCTAAGGCAACTAAAGTCTTGTCCGGAAAGCAAAGATCGAAGAAAGACAGGAGAGGAGAAAGCCAGCCATTCCGAGTACGAACATCCTAACTAGAGAAAGCTTCCAGAAATCTAGGTAAGGAGCAATCTACATCACACATCTAGTAATGTTATTTAAGCAAAAAAACAGACGTCCAGCGGGGAAACCAAGCAAGAAATTGTACGAGGTGTGGCTATTAAGTTCGTGGACTTTTCCCATAAAACAGTGTGTGTTTAACTTACCCAACTTTAGTAGTTGTCCCCTTCAATGTACTCCCCTCCTCTATCCCTACAACGTTCCAGGC
>NW_007401147.1:0-805 GCF_000475195.1 Diaphorina citri | reverse complement strand
TTTTTCTTCTTCTTCTTTTTTGGGTGAATTATATTTTATTTGTTTCTTACCTTCACGATAGTCAGTTTATGTCGGGGAGTCACATGATAGAACACAGTCACCGAGTTGACCACCTGTTGCAGCTGATGTTCGGTCATTACAAAATTAGTGATATCCCCTCAAAAAACACGTTTCGAACAAAATGTATGCCAAGTTTTTTTCCCCCACGAAAGGTCTTCATTTCTTACCTTAAAAATAGTCAGCCTGTCGAGGCGAGTTATATCTCTACAAACCGAGTTGTATATCTACCGAGTTGTATATCTACAAAAACTAGTGATATCCTCTCAAAAAAACACAAAAAGTAGAACAGAAAGTGTGCCAAGTTACCTTCACAATAGTCAGCTTATGTCGGGGCGTCACTCGATAGAATACAGTAACCGAATTGACCACCTGTTGCAGTTGATGTTCGGTCATTTGATCGATTTGGTCTCCAGATAGCACCTTGCCGTGGATTGTGTCCAGTCCTACCATACTGGCTGCAATGTGAATGAAAAAATATGTTATAACTTGGATTTTTTTTTTTTTTTTTTTCCAAAGGTTTGATAGAAGGAACTTTAACTACTAACTACTAAGGTCTTATCGTCACGAAATCGAATAGAGAAGGAAGACAGGATAGGAGAAAGCCAGCCGTTCCGAGAACGAACATTATCCGTTCAGGATAACGTCCACCCGGGCGGGAATCGAACCCACGACCTAGCGCTTACAAGGGTAGCGCGTCTGCCTTGTGAGCGTTAGGTCTTGGATTCGATTCGAGCCCGGGAGGACG
>NW_007401146.1:0-805 GCF_000475195.1 Diaphorina citri | reverse complement strand
TCTACGTCGCGGAGTACTGGAAATTCAAGGCTTGAGAGAGAAGGACCTACTAGCAGCAAACGACCGCGCCCTCTACGTTTCGGAGTACTGGAAATTCAAGGCTTGAGAGAGAAGGACCTACTAGCAGCAAACGACCGCGCCCTTTACGTCGCGGAGTACTGGAAATTCAAGGCTTGAGAGAGAAGGACCTACTAGCAGCAAACGACCGCGCCCTCTACGTCGCGGAGTACTGGAAATTCAAGGCTTGAGAGAAAATGACCTACTAGCAGACTAGCAGCAAACGACCGCGCCCTTTACGTCGCGGAGTACTGGAAATTCAAGGCTTGAGAGAGAAGGACCTACTAGCAGCAAACGACCGCGCCCTCTACGTCGCGGAGTACTGGAAATTCAAGGCTTGAGAGAGAAGGACCTACTAGCAGCAAACGACCACGCCCTCTACGTCGCGGAGTACTGGAAATTCAAGGCTTGAGAGAGAAGAGGACATGGAAAGTAAGTAAGTAACATAATCCTATACCACCTATAACATAATATATTCAAAATCCCAAACTAATATTCTTATGATACTCATACCTATCTGTAGTTGATTATTTATTATCAGATATTGGAAACTTTCTGATGGTCACATTGAAGTGTCTCGCCTGATAGAGTATGAAACGGGGACAATTTTTATTATTTTTCAGGACTATCATTGAAAGTTTGTATGTAGGTAATAATTAGTTGATGTAGGTATCTCTAATATTTTGAAAGGTATTATTATTATTATTTGTTGTTCACAATGTCATATAAAGTTGTATACCTAGTAGGT
>NW_007401145.1:0-805 GCF_000475195.1 Diaphorina citri | reverse complement strand
GCTCCTTCTGGATGTCTTCTGGCACATCTTCAACGGAAAACCGAAAATTTACAGGAGTAGGAAAAAAAAATATATATAAGTAGATTATTGGACGGCTTCGCGGACCACCTGAAACCTGCCCGCGGACCACCAGTTGGGAACCACTGGGATAAGGAAAGTCGTGTGATGTTCACACCAGATTTTTTACATAAAGCTAAATCAAAATTTTGAAGGTGTACCTTCAAAATCAAGCCCCCCCAAAAATTTAGGCAAGAACCGCCTATGTATAGAGTTAAAGAAATTTAGGTAGTTTAAAGAAATCCATTCTTTAACTTACCAATATTACAATAAACCATTAATAATACAACCACACTCGTTTAACTTCTGCACAAACTCGGCTTTTGTCGCCCAATATTTGAGGAGCTGGGTGCAAAAAGGGCAATAAATGAAAATCATCAAGCTGAGATATTTAACTTTAAAGTTTTCAATTTTTCTCAAAATCCTTGAAAAGTATGTTTACAAAAAACGCTGTAACTCATCGAAAAAAAAAGTTATCACTGCAGTTCAAACGCTGGAAGATCGAGCGCACCACGTTCTTTCCAAAAAAACCGTTCTACGCAAAAAGGGCAAAAAATCTATATTTCCCTTTTTGCACCCAGCTCCTCAATTTACCCTTTTAGAAGTCAAAAGTTTCTTTGCGTCTTTCACGGGATTCAAACCAAGGTCTGCAATACTCAAAGCTGGTAGTTACTACTAGGAATGTTGATAGTTATGTCATCACCCGTCTCCTTGATAGCTTGAAGTCCAAGGTGTTCGGAGCAATCAC
>NW_007401144.1:0-805 GCF_000475195.1 Diaphorina citri | reverse complement strand
TCCGCCCCGGGCGGGAATCGAACCCGCGGCCTAGCGCTTACAAGGCAGACGCACTACCAACTAAGCTAACTAGGCTGCGACTATCAGGTCATTTTCCTATTTCCTAGTCGCGTCCCAATATTTTGCGATGATGATGTTGTCTTGATCCGTGAGTTCTGGGCATGTCTGAAGGTGGTCTGCATTCATGACAGCTATTTAGGTCATTTATAAAATCTGACGGTATGTATTGTGCAATGTGCACTATGGGAATTAGAAGCCCCGAAAGTTTTCTCGTGTCTCAACCATCATCAATATCTAAAGGCTAGGCCTTGTCTGTGAAGCCACTCATTTCTGTTGTTCGCCCCACTCTTCAATTCACTGAATGATGTACAAATGTACATCTCATGGACTCCTGCATGTCTTTGAAGTAGTGTTTCCTTGGTCGTCCTCTTGTCTTCTTTCCTTGGATTTTGCCTTCAAATATATTTCTCGTGTCTCAACCGATGACTCAAATTCCAACACCTATTAAGAAGAGTCAGTGGTGATAGTACGTTGATGCATCAGTTCCCGATGGGTCACTGAAGTTAAGCTGGGTTGAGCGTGGTTGATATCCGGATGGAGGACTATCAGGGCATGTCTTTTCCCGGAATTCCCGGCCCCTCTCAGGCTTCTTGAAGTTAATGTGAGGCAGAGGAGCCGGATAGCTTGTCGTCAAATGGAGAGTAAAACCCCGTCACTAAAAACCTGAGGCCAGCCTAGTTAGCTTAGTTGGTAGTGCGTCTACCTTGTAAGCGCTAGGCCGCGGGTTCGATTCCCGCCCGGGGCG
>NW_007401143.1:0-805 GCF_000475195.1 Diaphorina citri | reverse complement strand
ATTCAACTGACGACGAGGACTGGTGGCTAAGTCTGGAGTTGATTCCCGCCCCTGCAAACATAGAGGAAGAAATTTTTTGCTGATTTCCTAGTATAGAGTAGAAGGCGTACACACTACACAGTTAGAGAAAGTGAGGACTATCATTATGTAGTCAGCCTAGTTCGCTTGTAGGGTTGATTCGTAGAAGCTTAACCCATCCTTTAGGGCTGTACAGCTTGTAGGGTAGCACATCTACCTTATAAGTTATAAGCGTAAGGTCGCGTCAGATTGAAGAAATGAAAGAAATTCGCCAGTCTAGTTAACTTGGTTGGTAGCGCGTCTATTTTATAAGCGCAAGGTCACTGGTTCGATTACCGCTCGGGGCGGATTCTATCCTAAGCAGATGAGGTTTGTTCTCGGAACGCCCGTCTTTCTCATAGCCTGTCTTCCCCCTCTGTTCACTTTCAGGACGATAAGATCTTATCAGTTTGCAAAGTGGCGAAAGTGCCACAAAGAGGAATAATAAAATACGGCCTATCTACACAATATCGAACTCTTAATGAAATAATAAAATACGGCCACAAAGAGGAATAATAAAATACGGCCTATCTACATAATATCAAACTCTTAGTGAAATACAACATACACCCATGTACGTCCAAAAATGTGTCCAAATGGGAAAATCAACTATAGACAAATTGTTTACTGAAAGTATGGCAAAGCACTTTCGTTAAAATAAAGGTAGGTAGTAGGTAGGTACATGTAGTGTACAATGTACATAGAAGTATAGGTATGTACATTGTACATTGTTTATAGCTTTTTCCTT
>NW_007401142.1:4425-11082 GCF_000475195.1 Diaphorina citri | reverse complement strand
TTTGAGAACAGAATTATTTTATTTTAGATAGGTTTATAAATGGGTAGGTGGCAAAATACCTACTCTCTTGAATTAGTCCGTAGGAAAACTGCCCTTACCGCGGTAAGCAGACAGGTAGGTACCCCTCGAACTAATCAGAGAAAGGTTTTTTTCCAACCCCATGCCTCCCTATTCTTATTTTCCTGTGGTAAGTTTTCCTTTGTGTTCCAGCACGAAAACATCTAACTTGTATTTTCGTTGTAACCATAGAAACAATACAAAACATTAGATAGGTAGACAGGTACCTATTATACTATGTAGGTAGGTACCTACTAACATTAGATCTTTGATTAGGAATTACAGAACTATCGTAAAATAGGGAGAGGTAGGTACCTACTTTAGTTGAAATCGAGGTCCTCTATTACTCTATTGGAACATCTAACTTGTATTTTCGTTGTAACCATAGAAACAATACAAAACATTAGATAGCTAGTAAACGTAGGTAGACAGGTACCTACCTACCTATTATACTACGTAGGTAGGTACCTACTAACATTAGATCTTTGATTAGGAATTACAGAACTATCGTAAAATAGGGAGATTAATAAATCGAGGTCCTCTATTGAACCATCAGCGGAGGTGAATGCGCATAAATAGCAAGATCGTGTGAACGCGGGCATGAATCCTCGAAGTTTTTAACCGCGAATTTTCAAATAGGGTTCGTTCTTCGTTTCGCAATTTCGCATTTCTGCTGGCCGGTTGGACTGGACTGACTGTTGATTTGTTGAAGTTTTTCGGGCAAATAGGTATTATTTTAAAAGCTGTGAAAGTCCTGTTCTAGAGTTCTAAAGCTATTTATGAGCGCTTTACAACGTCTTTTCGTCCTGGATTAGCATGAGTAAGTTCTGATTCTCCATAACGAAGATAAAGCATGATGGGCAAAGTTGTATGTTCTGTGTTCTTTCTATGCACTGCTGTGTTTCTCTCGGTGTCTTGTAGATCTCAAGTAACCATCACTAGGGAGCTGAGAAATGATGGTTACCATCGTAACCTCGTCAGTAACATTGACATCTACAGTACCAGTGAGACTTACCCTTGCTCCCTCCTACTCGTAGAATACCTCCCAAGCAATGTGTATGTAGATTCCGATCAGCTCATTAGACTGGCAGCTAAGACAGGCTTGGTATCTTTCCTCAATACGTCTGTCAATATTGAAGCCATAGCTAATTCTGAGAAAGCAACCCCATTCAAGGCATTTTTATACCCACTAGAACAAGATGGACCTAAAATCACCCGTAGTGTAGAACTTCCAATTCATTTACGTTATCAAGCTGCTTCCAGTGGTGGTGGTTATAAAAATGTAAACATAGGACAGCCCTCACTGTTTTCAAGATGTGCCCAGGATAACTCTGACCCTACAGCCAAGAAGTTTGACTTGCCATGTTCTGCTAATGATAGATCTTTGTGTAAATGGACCAAGTTGGATGCTGCTATCTCCCCAGCCACTCTAACAGCTTCTGTTCCTGTTGGTAATACTGACTTGGGTCTTTATGTCAGTATTGTATCATACATTTTGTTATATGGTGCTACTTTTTTAATTGCTAAAACCATTTATTATAAGAAGTATTAAGTAGATATTATAAGATATGTTTGAATTCTATGAATTCAAAAGAATATGTTTAGTTAATACAGTAAATTTAAGATAGAAACAGCAATAACATTTTAAAGACTCAATTTTAGTTAAGTAAATTTTATGTAGGTACAATTGAAGCCATAGGTACTTCAAATAATTTCATTTTAAAAGTAGATTTTTCCTTCCTTTAACCCTCTGTCGGGCACAATTCATCTGTGAGATGAAGTAATTACATTTTTTACTGATGTGCATGCTGCTGATGTGTGTATTGATTGTGACTTTGTAAGATCTTCAATTGCAATTGTGACTTTGTAACATCTTCAATTGCAATAGGCTCAAATATTATTTTTTTATACTTAAGTATAAAGAAAAAGAATCTCTTGCCTTGATACAATTTAGAGAAGATTACTGAAAGCATCTAGTGTTGTTATTGTATTGTTCAAATTTCATTTTCATCTCATATTTTTTTTTTCCTTTCTGTTACCTCAATTTGTGCCTAATTTACATTATTTTCATTTACTTAAAATTAACTTTTTGTTCTTTTGTGAGTTAATAAAATACATCCACAATACATGTTCATTTATCATTTTACAGATTTCCTCTTAATTTATTTACTTTCCCTACTCCAAAATATTTTGCTGTGTAGGTAATAGGGTACTTTGATATCCATCAGGAGTAAAAACCAATTTTCCTTTTCTGTTTAGGTCTCACCAAATTGAAAGGAAAAGAAATAATTGACTTGTACAGAAAGCTGCTGAAGTATGGAAAAACCTTACAACTCACTGACCACGATTATTATTTAAGAAGAATTAAGACTGAATTTAGAGCAGAAGTGAAAAGTCCAGAACAACTGGAATTTAGATATAAAGTAAGTTCTATAGTAAAAGAGCTAGTAAGTGTCTTATTTTACTTCTAGATTCAGATCTTGACGAATAGCTTGGATTTTGGGAAAAATAAATAACTACCTACCTCCCTAAGTAACTGTACCACAGTGTTGTGCTATTTGTTAGTAAAAATGTCTGGGTATGTAGAGGAAGATACACCATGGAGTTACCTTTAATGGTGGAAAGTCTCTGTGGGAGCAGTGTGGGTTTGAAATTTTCTGTACCTATTTGACCTTTCCTCAGTCCACTAGAGTCCACAGACCTCTCTAGTAATACCTCTTACCTCTTCTTTCTCTATTCCAGAGAGGTTTGGAATTGTTGCAAACAAAACGACTGGTTTAAGAATAAATGTCAATATTCCGTCGACACCTTTCTCTCGCGTCTTCCCTATTTCGCAAATACGACCTCGACTATTCCAAAGTACCCAAAATAGATGAGAAAGACATCCAGGAGAGATTCGTCAGAGGTAGTGGACCTGGAGGTCAGGCTGTAGCCAAAACGAATAACTGTGTTGTGCTCACTCACATACCTACAGGTAAGTGGACTTCAGTATAGATTTTCAGAGGAGGTTTTGGGTTACTTCTGCTTAGAGGAACTACCTACATATCTATAGATACCTACCTACGTATCTATTGAAAATAATTAGTGCAACAAAAGAATCTTAGGAGCCGCCCTACAGTAAGGGCAAAAATAAAGTCCCCTACCCCTAAATACAGCCCTGACCGGACACAATTACGAATCGACATCACCTGCTCTTTCCCAGGTATCGTGATCAAATGCCATCAGTCCCGATCGTTGAGTGAGAACAGGAAAACTGCGCGCGAACTTCTGGTGGCTCAGTGGGATGTTCAAGTCAACGGAGAAGACTCTCTGAACGCTCAAATCAGGCGCATTGATGAGAAGCGCAGAGCAACGCAAGAACAAAAGAAGAGGAAACTTGATGCGTTGAAGAAAGCGTGGAAAGAGCGGGAGGGTATTGAGTAGTTGAAGTTGAACGTAGAAATTGACTTAGACTTACACTCAAGCTGTGTCCACACATAGTCGACCCCGTCGATACCGACCGTCGCGTCGACAACAAGGTGAATCTATGTTGAGGCAGTGTACGGTTTCAGTCGACGTCGATCGACAGCGTCGGCTATGTGTGGACACAGCTCTCTACACGGTGGAGAAAAATTACCGCTGGTTAGTCGATACTGTCAGTCAATACTGAGTAGTGAGAGTGATTAGAGATAATGTCACATTGTTATCTTAAAAAATATACACAATAGAGAATAGGACTTTCAGAAAATGTACGAACAACGAACTTCGTTTTGTTTTTCCTTGTAAACATGTGGACCTAATAAAGAGATAGACGTAATACCTAATGAAGGCAGTTTATTACTTAAGAACTTAATAAGTAGGTATAGCATACCGTAGATATTAGGTAGATGAGTAATTAAGTATTCAAATCAATAATAAAAATAATAATAATAATAATAATAATAATAATAAAGTGGCGCAAAACCGGTAAAAGACATGCTTTAAAAGTTTTGCACTTTTGTGCCCGAACGACAACAACCCACTACACATTCCTCTTTTTTACAGCGCGGGGTTCAACGGGTTATCACACAAAATGCCTTCCTGTTTTTATTTTTCGTTCAACCGCGACATTTCGGTTGATCTACAAAGGAGCAAGGCAAAATTGGAGATCCCGGAAGAAGAGCCCGCCAACTTGTAAAACCCGGTCCCATGGCTTCTAGAACTAAAACGTTCTTTTTTTGACTTTACGCTTTTTTTTTAATCCCCCTTTTTTTTTTCAAAATTTTAAAATTGCCTGAAAGTTGAACCAATAAACTAAAATTCAACCCCTTTAAGTAATTTTTCCCTTTTTTTCCTTGCCGTTTTTTTTTTTTTTTTCCTGATTTTTTTCTACAAAAGTTTAACAAAACCAGTCCTGATTCTCCCCGAAGAATTCTAATAAAAAATGGGTTCTTTTTTTAGATTTGAATGTTACAATTTTTTATTAGAAAAAGCAAAACTCTAACTTTTGAATTGGTAAATTTATAATATTTGTTATTTAAATTGATAAATTAATCCAACCTTAATTATTTTTATTAAACTTTTAAAATTGAAATTTGACTTCTAAGCCGATAAAAGAGTTTAATGTAAGACCACAATTCCCTAACGACTCATCAGTAGCAAAGGTTTCGCGACTTTAATCAATTTCTTTCAAAAAAACTTTAAAAGCAAAATTTTCTTAACTTACCTGAGCTTTTTGCGGGTTTTTTTTTTTTTTTTTTTTTTGTATTCCAATGCAGGTTTTTTGAAAAAATTTTTTTTCCTGTAAGTTACAACTATTAAACAGTATGGGATTTGTAAGGTAATAAAAAAGTTAAGTTAAAAGAAAGGGGAAAAGTACCAACTATTCTATTTTTGAAAATGTTTTTTTTTTTGGGGTTTGTTTTTTTCGTTTCCGTTTAATTTGAAAAATGATGGTTTTTTTTCCCGGGTTTGAAAAGGAAAAAGGAACAGAAAATAGTACGTTCCCGCCGTGTTCGAAGCAGCAAAATGTCAACCCTCGGATTTGGGTCCCTTTTTTTTTAGAGACACTTGTTTTTTGAGGCGTTCTGTAAAGTAAATTCTGAAACGGGTTTAAAAAAGAGTCCCAAGAGCGAGTGAAAAAGATCGTGGAACTCCCCTCTTTTTTCTTTTTATCCTCAAACTTTTTTTGTGAAAAAAAAATGACCCATCGAACCCCATCCAAAATGAAAGAAAAATTTTTTGTTTTTCACCCGTCAAAAAAAACACAGAAGGTGAGATTTTTTTCTTTTTTTTTTTTTTTTTTTTTTTTTTTTTTTTTTTTTTTTTTTTTTTTTTTTTTTTATGAGAAAAAACACCAAGAAAAACGGCCTTATCATTCTTCAGGATAAGCATTCTAACTCGTGAGCTTTGCGCGGTTCTTTGTATTCCATCCACGTTGAAATTTCTGTGTAGTTACTAGGTAAAACAATGTGGATGTAAGTATAAAAGTAGTTACAGGAGGAAAAGAAGCCACTATTGGATGTTTTTGTGTGTCGTCGGTTATTTTAATGATGGTTCCCGTTAGGAGGAACAGAAATAGTAACGTCGCCGTGTAGAGAGATGTCACTCTCCGATTGGTCCTTAGAAACACTTGTTGGGCGTCTGGTAGTAAAATGGACGTTAAAGAGTCCAGAAGCGGTGAGGATCGAGCTCCCCCTTCTTTCTTTTTATATCACTTGTGAAAAATGACCATCCAACATGCATAAAGAATTTTCACCCGTCAAAACGACAGAGGTGAGAGTTTTTTTATCTCTTGTTTTATGAGAACACCAGACACGCAGCATCCAAGGAAGTTTACGCGCTCTTCTCTTGTTAAAGTGGAAAAGGCAAATCCCAACGAGCCCAAGTTGTGCTCTTTGTGTCTTTCATTCGGTAAATGTTATAACGTTAAGCTTATAACGGTACTTATCACAATGTACGAAGAAAATAACGGAAAATCGTCTCTAGTCGTTTTTTCATTGAGAGATGGTGTTTGTGCGTCTACGCTCTCTTAGTACTTTTATTACTTTCATATTCTTGAGTGGAGAGGACCTATTTCCTTGTGTTTATAATTAGGTCAAATGAGCATTACCGCCATATGAACTGTGTCCAATAGTCAACATGTTTTATTATTCGCTCCTTTTGGTGGTACTCTCACTTTATGTGCGTCTGTAACTACCCAGTTTTTTAATTTGAAGTTGTGTGCTTAATTTAACTAAATATGAAACTCCTTATGATTGTTACTTCCTTTGATCTTCTTATAACACAACGATAAGAACTACTTCTAATTAAAATGACGCCTATCCATTGTTTAAGTCTCGTTAAAGTCGAGGTTTAGAAAGGAGATTGAAAGAAAGAGAAGACATAGTGTGTTATGGTGTGTATTCTCTGCTATAATAATGTTCTTTGTTAAACAAATGTAGATTAGATACGTTACAATGAAACACAAATGTGTAGCCGCCAATAGGACACGCATTGTCTACGTCAACATTTTACACCACTCCGATAAAAATCTTCATGCTTTTATATGCGGTCAAGTAACCGTCAGCTTTAACTGCCTAAAAACACTTTCCCTTAAAAAGTACAGGTATGCTTACCTTTAGTTTGAACTTTAAAAATATC
>NW_007401142.1:0-1814 GCF_000475195.1 Diaphorina citri | reverse complement strand
TGATTCGACCGGGGTTCCTCAAAACTATCTTCCTTTGAGTTCCCTCCAGTATAAGCAGGGCTTGGGCTTTGGCAAGGCTCTTGTTTAAATTCATCCATGGATAGACAAATCATATTTCAAAGTGAAGTCCCGCCCTTAGCTTTCGAATGTTTCGTCCGCACGATGGCAGATCCGTTGTACTGCTAGCTTAGTTGGTAGTGCGTCTGCCTTGTAAGCGCTAGGCCGCGGGTTCGATTCCCGCCCGGGGCGGATTTTATCCTGATGGGATAATGTTTGTTCTCGGAACGGCTGGCTTTCTCCTATCCTGTCTTCCTTCTCTCTTCGATTTCGGGACGATAAGACCATAGCAGTTACAGTTCCCTCTGTCAAACCTCTTAAAAAAAAAAAAACTCCTTGGGGGAAAAAAGTTATTCAGGGACGTGAAATTCCTATCAAACTAGGTACCTATTTATTACTTACCAAGGACCAAAAAATGATGATCAAGATCGTCATGTGGCCAATGAGGGACAGAAATCTGGCCGGTATCAGACTGTTGGAGTAAGCCGACATTCCGGTGAGTAAGGTTTTGAAATTTCAAACACATAAAACACTTTTTTACACTGACCTAATATTTAATTAAATTATTTCTCGGTATTTTTCATAGTATTTTTACCTACGTCCAAATCAAGTAGGTAGGTCCCTATGTTTTGAGAACAGAATTATTTTATTTTAGATAGGTTTATAAATGGGTAGGTGGCAAAATACCTAGGTACTCTCTTGAATTAGTCCGTAGGAAAACTGCCCTTAGCGCGGTAAGCAGACAGGTAGGTACTAGGTACCCCTCGAACTAATCAGAGAAAGGTTTTTTTCCAACCCCATGCCTCCCTATTCTTAATTTCCTGTGGTAAGTTTTCCTTTGTGTTCCAGCACGAAAACATCTAACTTGTATTTTCGTTGTAACCATAGAAACAATACAAAACATTAGATAGCTAGTAAACGTAGGTAGACAGGTACCTACCTATTATAATATGTAGGTAGGTACCTACCTACTAACATTAGAACTTTGATTAGGAATTACAGAACTATCGTAAAACGTAAAATGGGAGATTAATATACCTACTTTAGTTGAAATCGAGGTCCTCTATTGAACCATCAGCGGAGGTGAATGCGCATAAATAGCAAGATCGTGTGAACGCGGGCATGAATCCTCGAAGTTTTTAACCGCGAATTTTCAAATAGGGTTCGTTTCGCAATTTCGCTTATTTCGCATTTCTGCAAATCTGCACTGCTGGCCGGTTGGACTGGACTGACTCACTGACTGTTGATTTGTTGAAGTTTTTCGGGCAAACAGGTATTATTTTAAAAGCTGTGAAAGTCCTGTTCTAGAGTTCTAAAGCTATTTATGAGCGCTTTACAACGTCTTTTCGTCCTGGATTAGCATGAGTAAGTTCTGATTCTCCATAACGAAGATAAAGCATGATGGGCAAAGTTGTATGTTCTGTGTTCTTTCTATGCACTGCTGTGTTTCTCTCGGTGTCTTGTAGATCTCAAGTAACCATCACTAGGGAGCTGAGAAATGATGGTTACCATCGTAACCTCGTCAGTAACATTGACATCTACAGTACCAGTGAGACTTACCCTTGCTCCCTCCTACTCGTAGAATACCTCCCAAGCAATGTGTATGTAGATTCCGATCAGCTCATTAGACTGGCAGCTAAGACAGGCTTGGTATCTTTCCTCAATACGTCTGTCAATATTGAAGCCATAGCTAATTCTGAGAAAGCAACCCCATTCAAGGCATTTTTATACCCACTAGAACAAGATGGACCTAAAAT
>NW_007401141.1:0-805 GCF_000475195.1 Diaphorina citri | reverse complement strand
CACATTCTGTCCTGGGGGAAATTAAAAGCTGACCCCAAAACGAGCGAAATTACAAATTAGAAAATGTCATGGGGGTATGTATCTCTCTATTTATTGGGGAGGATTCATCGTAGATATGTACTCGTATGTAATATAGGGAGGGAAGTATTGTACCTCCTCCTCCTTTTTACTTTTTATTTTTTTTTCTTCTAGTTGAAGAATCGAAAGAAAAATCCACCAAGTAATCAAACTTGAGGTTCTATTTTTTTGTTTATTATAAAAAAAAAAAAAAAAAATCAAAGAGAACCACCAAAGGTTGACAAAGCTGACAACATTGTTATTTCGCCTGGAAAGTAATAATTAGCCTTGAGAATCTTCAGATGGTAGGTACCTACTATAAAATCCAAAAGGTTTTACTTTACCTTTTCAAACTCCGAGCATTAATCCATACTTAAAATCGATCGGTATTTGCGGAAATACCACTAGAGATTTCCCCTTCCTTTAGGTACCTAAGAATGGAAGTACAATTCTATTCACCATGAAATAAATTCCAGTCAAATCTACTAGTGGGATGTACATACCTAAAGGTTTACCGTCAAGCAAGTTGTGTAATGGTAGGTATATAGCATCCTTGAATATCCATATTCTGTTCTTATTTCATGTCAAAATGTCATTTAAATGTTCAATAATATTCTCCTTGTGTTGTACTACACTGGAACCGTGTCTCAATTTTCCACCAAACAGGGATATTTGCCCTCAAATTTTTCTGTACAAGGCAAATCACCTGTTGCTGTCAATGCCGGCTTTGGATTGTTTTTTTTTTTTT
>NW_007401140.1:0-805 GCF_000475195.1 Diaphorina citri | reverse complement strand
GTTATGTCATCGGGTCACTCTCCACTAATTTTCTCAATTTAGAAAACCCCAACATGACAATGTCATAAATTCATATTTTGAGGTGAAATTTTCAGAGTGCGAAATTTTGAGGTGTAATATTTTGTTGAAATTTGATGTCAATGTCTCTCTTTTTTTTTCGTCTGATGCAGAGAGTGAAACGAGGGCATGGTCACTCATCAGTGAAATATAGGTGACTGGGTGACAGATGCAGTCGCGAGGAGGAGGAGGAGAAGAAGAAGAAGAAGATGAAGAAGAAGAAGACGAAGAAGAAGAAGAAGAAGAAGAAGAAGAAGAAGAAGAAGAAGAAGAAGAAGAAGAAAATGAAAGATGAAAGAGTATTATCTTGTCTTGAAGATATTTTATTTTCAAAGAATTTTGTTCAATCGGTGGCAGTCTTGTGTTTTGTGTTGCATTCGACGTTGTTTTGTAAATCGTTTTGTTGTTACAAAATAATAGTCGTGTGTGCGTCAAAATAGTGAAGATGACGGTGTTATGATTCGTGTTTATGTAGGTCTACAGATGCACTTATGGTACCTGCGGATACATAATACAATGTACTGTTAGTGCACACAGTAGGCTCATAAGTAACTGACATTTTTGCGGCCAATGCAATGTTGTAAAATTGTAAATACTGTGTATGTAGTTTCAAAACGGATAAAAACTTCGAATGTGCAGTGCATAAGCGTATACCTATTTTGGAATCCAAATCGTGTTAATTAAAATGTATAGGTATAAATTATAAAGTGTTATGCTTCCTACTGACGATTTTTTCGATTTTGTCAAT
>NW_007401139.1:0-805 GCF_000475195.1 Diaphorina citri | reverse complement strand
TCATTTGCATGATACAAATTTTTTGACCCCGCCGGGAATCGAACCCGGGTCTCCCGCGTGCAAGGCGAGCGCAGTGACTACGCCATGGGAGCTGACTCTAAATATTCTAAGTAATAAAAACTGTCTCTGGTGGTACATATATTGCTCTAAAATCTTACATCAGTGGTGTCCACTGTTATGCCCTGCCATGCACTCAGGTAGACCTGACAGGTACGCCTTAACAGGTGAGCCTGTCAGGTCTTAAAGCACAGTTCAGAGTTAAAAAAAAATCATTGAGGTTCCTTGTTAAACAGTTAACAGTTACAGATCCAATCATAATAGTATCTACTACTTGAAGTGATAGTCAGCTGAAATAATAATTAGGTACAAGTCCTGTTTGTTTCTGAGCAAAGAGAAAGGTCATCGTAATCGCATGAATGATTCATATTCCCAGACAAGATCCGCTCGATACCTTAGAAGAGGGCCGGTTCAGTCAACGTCGATTGACGGGCGGACAAACCTTTATAGAGTAAGGAAAGTACCTACCTGATAAGTATATTAAGTCCGCCATACACGTTCAGACTCTCTGATAGTGATAGAAGGCTGTGCGTGAGTGACTAGCCTTAGTAATATGTACCTAGTAATATGTGTCACTGATTTCAGCTGAAAGCTGTCATTGTAGATGAAAAGCTCCGGGTTCAACACAGTGCTGCCATTCAGTTCGATACCGTCTTGCCAGAATTCAGGTAAGATATCTAATAAATACTTTCCTTTGGGTTCGAGACCCGATCGAGGCGATATTTATTGACCGAAATGTTTCCGTAGC
>NW_007401138.1:0-805 GCF_000475195.1 Diaphorina citri | reverse complement strand
TTGATTCAAAGTTCAAAGTCTGAACTTAGAGCTCACTTTGCTGGTTCAGTTATTTGAAATAAAAAATAAATAAAATAATAATAGGTAATAGAACAGTTGCGCTTACTTGGGGTTGGTAGTGCGTCTGCCTTGTAAGCGTTAGGCCGCGGGTTCGATTCCCGCCCGGGGCAGATTTTATCCTGATGGGATAATGTTCGTTCTCGGAACGGCTGGCTTTCTCCTATCCTGTCTTCTTTCTCTCTTCGATTTCGGGACGATAAGACCATAGCAGTTACATACAGTTCCCTCTGTCAAACCTCTTTTAAAAAAAGGAGTTACTATTCGTTGTTGGAAAAACGTGAAAAATCACGAGTTTTTCGGAGAATAAGGGTAGATTCTTTCTCCTATCCTGTCTTCTTTCTCTCTTCGATTTCGGGACGATAAGACCATAGCAGTTACATACAGTTCCCTCTGTCAAACCTCTTTAAAAAAAGGAGTTACTATTCGTTGTTGGAAAAACGTGAAAAATCACGAGTTTTTCGGAGAATAAGGGTAGATTTTCTGCTTTTTCCGGGGCAAAGTAATTAACCTCTAACGGTACAAAAAGGAGAACGAGACGGAGGGAGGGAGAGAGAGGAGAAAGGGAAAGAGGAGAAAAAGGTAATACGAAACTTTATTGTTGATGAAAGGGAGGAGATTTTAACTGGAAATGTAGGAAACAACTTTGTATGTATTGCTTTCCTATTCTCTCTTCATCCTTATCCCTCCCTCTGGGACAAATAACTATAGCGATTTTCGGAAGGGCTCAAGTTCGAATCCCAACCGA
>NW_007401137.1:0-805 GCF_000475195.1 Diaphorina citri | reverse complement strand
CCTAAAATCTCACGTCAAGAGCATGGATATTCTCAACAGAAAACCACTTTTCCCAGTCTTCCAACACAGACTCAGAAAGATAAAAGAAATCCGCATTCTTTACAGGCTTGTGTGACTACCAATAGTTCCTTAGGTAAATAACTCTCTGTTGTGATCTGTAGCCCGCTGTCCAAAAGAGTGCTTTCACATATGGATGTGGAGACATTGTACGTTGATAGCAGTGGAAACATGGACCGCCACAACACACGTGTGTTTGTCATCAATACATCGTCAGCAGCAGGTGCATTGCCCATTGGCATTTTTCTTACATTTTCGGAATGTGAGGAAGCTATTACTAAGGCCCTACACACTTTTATGGATTTGGTCAATGCGGATTACAAATGTGAACCTAAATGCATCATTACTGATGACTGTGCTGCTCTAAGGAATAGCTTAAGAAGCGTATTTCCGAACTCAACTGTGTTGCTTTGCAAGTTCCATGTTCTACAAAGTGTGTGGCGCTACGTATGTGATGGCAAGAACAGTATTCACAAAAATGACCGCCAATTTCTCTATCAGAAATTCCAAAACCTATTAAATGCCAAAACTGAAGAAAATTTCACAGAGCTTTATCACAGGCTTTTGGAAAATAACACAGCTAAAAAGTATGGGCACTTCATCAAGTACTTGCAAAGATATGGAGACAGAAGGAATGAGTGGTGCATGTTTGCTAGATCAACTCTAATGTTGAGGAGCAATCATACAAACAACTACAGCGAAGCCACATTCAGGGTAATCAAGGACAAAATATTGAAGCGAATGAAGG
>NW_007401136.1:0-805 GCF_000475195.1 Diaphorina citri | reverse complement strand
GGGGCAAGTGTGGAGGGGACCTTCCCAGCTGGAGACAGATTTGACGAGGTGTTTGCCTTGTAATCTTAAATTACTATGGTTTTCTGTGGTTGATTCTCAAAATAAATTTTTCCTCAAAACTCTTCTGGATTTCAAAAATATTGTATTGTAATATTGTACAGGATACAGGTACCTACGGAATTACTTTTACCCTAGAATTCAGTCACTATAACAGTGTAATTCAAAATATCAAAAGCTTTTATGGGCGTGGTTGAAATGGTCACACGCGATCACCTTCAATCCATACCTAATAGAGACTTACCTCCCTGTGTGGGCTTTCAGTTATTCGTAACACAAATTAAACATTACTGCATGAGGAAACTTTAGAAAGTAATTCGAATTTTTGACTACTCACCTAATTATAGTTCGTTCAAGTCCGGTGTGTGGCTTGACTATAATATGAAAATAGCTCTCTAGGACTTTGTATAAAAGTTATTAGAAAATCAACCTATCAAAGTAGAAAAACCTCCAAGTAGACAAGTTGCGCTGCCTCCATGTGGGGTATTTAGCCTGCTGGGCAATATTTGGACGCTATTTTCCTGCTGTAATTCTGATGAGAAATATCTAGAAAACTCTGGCACTTCGATATACACGAACACGAAGTTGTAGGCTACAAACACAATGTTATTTGATAGAACTACAAATATATTTATATGTTGAATAAAAAATATAAATACGGATTAGCACCCGGAGGACCAATGACGTGGAAGATAAAATTATAGCAGCCAGAATCCACGAGGAAGAAGCTCTAAATTTCCAGTAGGAC
>NW_007401135.1:0-805 GCF_000475195.1 Diaphorina citri | reverse complement strand
CATGAAAACGGAGACATTGGTGGGACATTCAAATTACCTCTAAGTAACAACACGGTCGTACCAAACAATGTTCTCACATGGGGACCTAGACAAACGCGTCCTAAACTGTGACCGATAGTAGAGAATGTTAACAATGTAGAAAGAACTAAAGGAAATGCGGTTCTTGAGAACCCTAACTGTGTTTTGTGTTGATATAGGTCGTGTTGCCGTTTCTTACTCTTGATGTTCGAGAGCCTCCCGGCACGTTTGATTAGTAGGAAAGATGGCCATTTGGAGATGAAAGTTGGAAAAATAGAAGTTTCCATGGAGAAATAAAAGAAAAAATTAGATGAAGAACGAAATATGAATGAAAAGAACTAAAGGAAATGCGGTTCTTGAGAACCCTAACTGTGTTTTGTGTTGATATAGGTCGGGTTGCCGTTTCTTACTCCTGATGTTCGAGAGCCTCCCGGCACGTTTGATTAGTAGGAAAGATGGCCATTTGGAGATGAAAGTTGGAAAAATAGAAGTTTCCATGGAGAAATAAAAGAAGAAATCAGATGAAGAACGAATTATTAATTATGAATGGAGATCTACTTGAAGAGTTTAGTGGGAATGAATCATATCATAGGCACAAACAATCTGATACAAAGTTTAGAGACCACTGTTCTAGACAATTGTGTCCAGATATTTGTAGGTCTACTACCTCTCTCAATATTGTAGGCCCATTACATTGGACTATTATATGTATAGATGTCCTTATTGTGGATGTTGGACATGATGATATTCCGACTATTCGGTAGTCATATTGAAGTGCGGGTGTAAA
>NW_007401134.1:0-805 GCF_000475195.1 Diaphorina citri | reverse complement strand
ATATCCAACTATAAGGTAATTCTAAGCAAGATTGCATAATATATCCAACTATAAGGTAATTCTAAGCAAGATTGCATATTTCCAACTATAAGGTAATTCTAAGCAAGATTGCCATGCATATTTTCAACTATAAGGTAATTCTAAGCAAGATTGCATATTTCCAACTATAAGGTTTTTCTAAGGAAGATTGCATATTCTACAACATGCAATATTGTTTGCAACTTACTGTAGGTACTGAATATGCACCTCTGTAGAAGTAGGTAGCCTATTTTGTACGAGTACCAACTTCGTCATGTTGCAACCTCCGATAGGGGAAGTACAATAAGATGGGTCCAAGATTTCTATGTCAGCCTGATTATTATTTGATTATGCAATGTGCAACACTACAAGCATGATGTTTGTCTGATGTCTACTGAAAAATTTACCTTCAGCAACAGGTCTAGGTAGACCTGTTGCTGAAGGTAAAACACTGCCCTCATGTCACGGCGTGAGCTTGAGGTCAGTGTAGCTATCGAGAACTTTGAATCACATCCTTCTGACGTGACATGACTCCCCGTGATGTCACATGAGTTTATACTTCCAATAGCCCCTATCACACTACGATAATCCACACCGGGATAGGTAGGTGGTATATTCTATCCATCTCAACACTGGTGACTGAGACAGCCCAGTCAATCAAACTAACCAAGACAAAACGCTCTCTATGTACCCAAAAGTACATAATAGCTATGTATTCTAAATAGTAAATAGCTACATCGACAAAATGGCTGAGGCGAGAGAATACATTATTCAATCCTCATTCCTA
>NW_007401133.1:0-805 GCF_000475195.1 Diaphorina citri | reverse complement strand
AATGAGAGTGTTCCCACTACACACGACACGATTCTTTTTTCCGAACGACACAAAATGTCCTTGTAGGCAATGTAATTTGAATGAGAGTGTTCCCACTACACACGACACGATTTTTTTTCGGAACGACAAGTGAGAACTGGCTGTTAGACGGACACCTGTCCAGATCCAGATAGCGACTTAAATGATTCGTCGGTCGGGAACTCGAGTAAATCGTATTCCTCCTCTTTTACTAATTGCTAACCCAGTTTGTCTCATTTTCCCAGGTGAGTTTGTCATCGGGCGTGTCATCAAGGCTATGAATGCCAACTGGCATCCGAAATGTTTCCGATGTGAGCATTGCAGTAAGGAGCTGGCAGATTTGGGCTTCATTCGGAGCCAGGGCCGGGCATTATGCCACGAGTGTAATGCCCAGGCGAAGGCCGTGGGCTTCGGCAAGCATATGTGCCACAAGTGTCAGTAAGTATTTATGTTTGGGGTTTAAAGGTATGGGACTATGGGATTCTCTCCTCACTCATTTGAGAATTTTACCACATTTAATGTAGTGTTTTCTTTGAAATGGCGGAGAAAACTCTTTGTACCTAACAAAATCTATCAAAGCTAAAAGGAACAGAAGAGAATAAAAAAGTCAAACATATTTTACATTCTGCCATCCCTTTGATGGTTGCCTACAGACACAGCAATTCGTTTTTTCCCCTTTTTCCATATTATTATTATGTTAAGGCGGTCTCTCCTAGATCCCTTGTGTGCCGCATCCATTTTAGTTTAGGACTATTGCCCTTTTTCCATATTATTATTATTATTATTA
>NW_007401132.1:0-805 GCF_000475195.1 Diaphorina citri | reverse complement strand
ACTTACTTAACTAAAGAATCAATATACAGAGGAAACGGTTGGTCTTTGGCAGGGTTCTGGTTGTTCATGTATGAGTTATCTGGCTGCATGTGCCTCAGCACTCAGCAGCCATCAAAAGTTCTGGAAGAATACCATCTAACGTTCATGTACATAAGAAGCCTTGGACAAATGAATAGATAAGTAAGCAAGTACAGAGGAAACAAGAATACCTAAAGAAATAGTAGACACCATATGCACCCATCCATGTAAAACTTGAATGAAAGAAACATTTTTGTGGGCAGCTGACGACGAGACGTTGCCTCGGGCAACTTTTTTTCTGAACTTTCAGTTGACCTTAACTCAAATCCAAGTTTTCTGTGTAGGTCATTGCAAGCTCGTATACCTGAAGCTTTAGGATCGAACCACTTTCCCTTTCAAATAGAATGACCCCAGAATCTTTCAGAACTGGGTCATACATCTCTTGCAGAACCACATGGCAAAAAAACTTATCGAGTCTCGAGATTCTCGAGAATGGTATAAAACTACTTTTAAGTTATATTGTCTTATATTTTATCACTTTTATACTCATAGAATGGGTATCACTGTTTTGTTTTGACATAATTATGCTATCAATCTTCCAAATGTTCGTCTATCACAAGAAAACCTACTTGTGTGGTAAGCTTTTACCAGTTTGCCCTTTGAATGTAATACAAGGAGACCTATACCAAGCTGACAAAAGCAAATGCCTCTGTTACGATATCGGCCAGATATTATCTGACTGTAGGTTTTGGAAAATAAAGTCAGTCTGCTTTTGACAGCTCCAAAA
>NW_007401131.1:0-805 GCF_000475195.1 Diaphorina citri | reverse complement strand
ATAATTCAAAAGCTTACCTTGAAAAGATTCGGGCGCCGGCTAAACACAGTCTGAAGAGCCCTCCATCGAGGAGCTCCCCAGTGCAGGCAAAATAGTTGATCGGGCTCCCCCCACTTCGTGGATGCTACCTCAGATCTTAGCTCACTGAATAGATATAGATATCAAATGATTGTGTCGTCGAAAGCACCAGGTCAAGGAGGGTCGATATACCCTGACAGAATACTGTCTGACTGACAATCTGACACCCTGGTCCAAAGTGCCATGTTAAAGCTATACTCAGAGGTCGTAGATTCCTTTATACCCTGACAGAATACTGTCTGACTGACAATCTGACACCCTGGTCCAAAGTGCCATGTTAAAGCTATACTCAGAGGTCGTAGATTCCTATAAGTATAGTATAAATGCTATGAACCCATCTTTTAGGGCTGTATGCCCCTACACCTAAGCCTCCTCAGAGTGACCTCTTTGTGTACGAAAAAAAAGATCTCTTTGAGGCTTAGGTGCAGGGGCAAACAGCCCTATAAGATGGGTTAAGCGTCTACGAATCTACGACCTTCGAAAAGCTTTGACATGGTATAATACTTTGGACCAGGGTGTCGGTCAGACAGTTTTCTGGGACCTACCAAATGTGTCGAGTCCTTTCATTGGCCGATGATCTCAGAGTTGGGACACCCTGTATATCGTCCTAGCACAGTACCAACTTCAGTAGTACATACTTACATAGTAGTAATCAGTAACCAATGGACGTATAAATCAATAGTAATTATTACTATTACTTGTAGTTCTACTAACATCAGACTATCAG
>NW_007401130.1:0-806 GCF_000475195.1 Diaphorina citri | reverse complement strand
TCCATGAAGAGCATGGATGATGGAAATTAGTACCCTACACGCCTTACACTTGAATTTAGACCACGCTACGCCACTGCCGAGAACAAACCTTATCTGCTGAGCATAAAGTTTGTCTCGGGTGGGAATTGTACACGCGACCTGGCGCTTACAAGGCAGGCTCGCTACCCTCCAAGCTAATTAAGCTGGCTGAAAAGATTGAATACAAAGTGTAAAACTATTAAGAAAGGTCCCCTCGTCTGCCTCGACCTGAAACATGCACGGCTTAGATTTAGCCCTAGGATAGGTTGTCCACGAGCTCTCGGTAACAGGGAGACAAAATAACTGTTCTTGCCAACATTGGGATAAAACTGTTATAAAGGGAGTAATTTTCGCCCGGGCGGATTTGAACTGACAAAACTGTTATCGGTAACATAGGACAGAACTGTTAAAAAGGAAGAAAGTGTTGCCCGGGGCGGATTTTATCCAAAAAAGGTTTCGAAATGGCTGGCTTTCTCATATCCTGTCTCTCTCCACCTTTTGCTTTCGGGACGTTACGATCGCGGGAGGTACAGGTCCCTCAATCAAACCTCTAATAAAAAAAAGTGTCTTTAAAGCTGGCACTAGCCAGCCTAGTCAGCCTGGAGGGTAGCACGTCTGCTTTGTAAGTGCTAGGTGGTGCGTTCGATTCCTGCCCGGGGCGAATTTTATCCTAAAAAGATAAGATATTCTTCCTCTCTTCGATTTCGGGATATAGGATTTCAATTGTTACAATTTGCTCTATCCAACCTTGTTAATTCCCTGTAGGGGTGAGCTATTTTTTTATTTTT
>NW_007401129.1:0-806 GCF_000475195.1 Diaphorina citri | reverse complement strand
TTGACCCCGCCGGTAATCGAACCCGGGTCTCCCGCGTGCAAGGCGAGCGCAGTGACCACTACGCCATGGGAGCTGACTTAACGCACCTTTACTTAAGAATGTCTAGGTACTTACCATATCCCTGTACTCTTCATCCAAGAACTCGTACACTGTTAGATGATTCAGCTTTGACTCCTCTTCCTTACTCCTGAAAACAGGATATAGTACTGTTTTTATACAACCAGAATGAAACCAAAATGTTTCATCTTTCATTGAAAATTTTATCTGCCTCGATGATGTAGTGATCAAGACACTCGTCTGGTAATCAGGAGACCGTGGGTTCAATCCCAGCCGAGGTATAGAATTTTATTAACATTGTTTGCGAATTGTCTGGTAATCAGGAGACCGTGGGTTCAATCCCAGCCGAGGTATAGAATTTTATTAACATTGTTTGCGAATTTGACAATAATTTAATGCAGTTGTCCTTGACATAACGTACAGTGCACTTCACTCTTGACCTGAGAACATTTTGTGTAACAAAAGTTGTGAATTGATTCAAAAAATACTTTTCTGAAAGTGATTCGGATAATCGGCGATTCGGATAATCGGCGATTCGGATAGTCGGAGTTCGAATATTTGGAGTTCTACTGTAATAGTAAGTAGCCTTTTGCTGAAATAAGTGAAAGGACTTTTCATTAAAAATGAAATAATCACTCATATTTGATATATTTTTGGATGAAAAAAAAAAGAAAAAAAAATACATACCTAAACATACTTTAGACTAGGAAACATGGAATTTGGGAAAGTCAAGCATATTGTTTATTTTA
>NW_007401128.1:0-806 GCF_000475195.1 Diaphorina citri | reverse complement strand
GTTGTAGGTATAGGTAAATATGTACATGTATTGACAAGCTCATCAAATTCAGTTTTTTCGACCCTTTTTCGAAAAAGGTTTGACGCTCCGAAAGTCCAATCTCAGGACAAACTAACAGATTACTAGACAAACCAAATGCAAATTTTATCGTCGATTTAAAACTCAGATCTCTCTTCGTTCATTCAGTTTAAATAACCTAATAGAGATTGTACAAAAGAAGACAATTTTATCGAACACGACAGCTTACCTTATTTTCGAATAAATTACCTCTAAATTACGAAAAAAGTAAATAATAGATGACAATATAGCTTAAGTGTAAAATGGTGTACATTGAAGCCTTGACATCATCATTACAAAGTCTAATAAGGACAACGTCCAGGTTGAACTGTCTCTATTAACGACATGGAATCCAGACAAAATGATACACGCTAGAAGGGAAATCATTTAAACAACACAACCAAGAGGAGTGAGGAGACCCCTACTCTTACTCAAAATATGACATTTAAACAAGTGTGCCATAATGAAAATAGTAAGAATGCTACTAATCACGATGGAAACTCAATCCCTACTAACCTACTTAATGTAAAAACACCAACCACTATAAGATAAAAGACCGTATGACACATAATTATGATAATTGATGAGACAAAATCAATTAAAGAAGAAATTTGAAACAAATAGATACCTAATAGACTTTCAATCAACAGAGATTTCTTACAATGCCGAATTGGGTAGACAATGTAGACATTCCATATGAAATTCCATTATAAAACACGAAATTCCACAAATGAATGAAAACAATGCCG
>NW_007401127.1:0-806 GCF_000475195.1 Diaphorina citri | reverse complement strand
GCCCCGGGCGGGAATCGAACCCGCGGCCCAGCGCTTACAAGGCAGACGCACTACCAACTAAGCTAACTAGGCTGGCCTGTAGTCATGTTACTCTCCAGATCAAATGCATGGCTTAGAGGCAGAGTGGACTAACTTCAAAAATTGACTTTCTGATGCCTCCACCTCCAGATGCCCCGCACCTCCACCAATTATGTCACTGGGTTATTTGGCCCGTGGCGAGAGGATAAATGAAAACATTTCGATTGAGGAAAGTAATAATTTATAATATTAGGGGGTGATTTATTATGACGACAAATATTTATTAAGATTAATATTAATTCAAGATAAGCTAATTGTTCATTTATTATTGAGACATTTGAACAAGATAGAATAGTACCTAAAATAGTCAAAGGTGATCCAAGACCCTGGGAGAATTATAAGGAGAATGGAAAAAAGATCTTACCGTAAATAATAATCTGAGCGCCGGCCAAACACAGTCTGACGAGCCCTCCAGTGAGGAGCTCTCAGGTGCTGGCGAAATGGTTGATGGTTCACCCACAACTTTGTGGTTGCTACTTCAGATCTTAACTCACTGTATGTATGTGCCGTCGAATGCACCAGGGCAAGGACAGATATATCCGTCACTGAGTTATCTATATCGTTGGAAAGAGCACGAAAAGATCTACTTTTTATATTGGTCGCGAACTTCGCTTTAGTATTGAAATGAGAGGAAAAGCAAAATGACTATAGATCTCCATTCAAACTTTGACTAGTCCAAAACTTTGACTCCATTTATCTCGAAACGTTTTTTTTTTTTTTTTTTTTTT
>NW_007401126.1:0-806 GCF_000475195.1 Diaphorina citri | reverse complement strand
GACAGGATAGGAGAAAGCCAGCCGTTCCGAGAACGAACATCCCATCAGGATAAAATCCGCCCCGGGCGGGAATCGAACATGCGGCCTAGCGCTTACAAGGCAGACGCACTACCAACCAAGCTAACTAGGCTGGCAGGCCCTCGAATTCACTTGGTTATGATAAAATTGAACCGGCGCGGCGACCTAACGCTTACAAGACAGACAATTAAATTGGTTAGTATAAAATCGAACCCATGACCTAGCGCTTACAAGGCAGACCCTCTTAACTTGGGCTGGCTAAGCATGAGCTCTTATGCATCCAACTCATTTAATGATCCAGCTAAATGGATTAAACTTTCAACTATGCATAGCTCAAGTCTTTGTTCTCTGGAATTAACTTGGTTCCTCAAATACAAATATTCCTTGCCTAGGGGCTACTGGAGTTTGAATTATTGATCGCAGGTAAACAGAGGGAAAAAGCTTGTGAAGAGTATAGGAATTCAGTAAAGACTAAGGAACCATATTAGAATCCTTATTAGAGGGGGCAAAGATTTTTTTTATTTATTTTTAATGATTAAGAAAATAAATAATGGAAAGAAGAAGAAGAAGGAAAAAAAGTACTGCCCTGGGCATGTATAATTTTAACAAGAATGTGTTAACCCTATAGTAGACCCGTTGGAGCGTTAGTATTACTCCTAGCCCATTTGCCTATTTATTTGTTTCAGAAGTATAAAAACTAAAAGCAATTATCCAGCGACAAAAGCACATTGAATGTACCAATTCCCCATGGAACAATAGTTCTCAAAAAAAAAAAAAAAAAAAAAAAA
>NW_007401125.1:0-806 GCF_000475195.1 Diaphorina citri | reverse complement strand
AAAAAAGTTGCGTTTTGTCATTTTCTTGTTTTATTCTTTCTTTCTAATAAGGATATAAGTATTTATTAACTCTTTCTGCCAAAATGTAGGTCCATATACGTAGCGTAGGTAGGTTTTTTTAATCATTAAATCATTGAGTATAGGAACTGTAGGAAGGAGAAAAAGAGGGGAAGATGGAAGATAGACTATGCCATTTCTTCTGTAGAAAATTGGTCGATCCGTCTTTATGAAATTTCAGCCTATTAGGGTTTGTCGCTTACACACGTTCATTACGTTCAAGCACTAGAAAGTGGGATATTTCTATTTAACAAGACTCAAATCGATGAACTTCAGATTCTGCAAAACAAATGTCTAAGGATTAGGTAATCATACGAGTAACGAAATATACCTACAGAGTGTAAGAACAAGGATTAGGTAATCATACGAGTAACGAAATATACCCACAGAGTGTAAGAACAAGGATTAGGTAATCATACGAGTAACGAAATATACCTACAGAGTGTAAGAACAAGGATTAGGTAATCATACGAGTAACGAAATATACCTACAGGGTGTAAGAATAGCATAGGACTGAAAAGTCCCTTTACTCCAGCAGTAGGCTACTATTATTATTGTGGTCAAATTCTCAAATTATATTGAGGATAAAATTTCATACCTTGGCTGGGATTAAACCCACGCCCTCCTGTTTACCAGACGAGCGCCTTGACCACTACACCACTGAGGTAGGTTTTGTGTTGGTGAAATCTGCCATTTGAATTGTAACAGGAGCCCCTTACAGAACACATATTGTAGATATGTTGAATTGT
>NW_007401124.1:0-806 GCF_000475195.1 Diaphorina citri | reverse complement strand
TTGGTTTGATTCTACAAGTTTCGAGCGTGTCGGGTTAACCCATTCTGGATTAACCCTTATTGTCGTTCGGCCTCGACACCCGAGATATTGACGTTTTTTAGCCCCCCCATAAGAAATACACGGGGAACAGAGTTTGAGGCCAGCAAAACTTTTCCTACGTTTAATATTTTGCTCTCGCTTTTAGTTTTCAGTTTTCATTTCTTCGAGACAAGACTCAGGGACGATATTAGTTTTCAGGGGCGTAGCCAAGGGAGCGCGAAGCGCGACCACATGCACACCCCACGAAGCCCCGGGAGCGCGCAGCGCGACCGTAAACAAGGGAGCGCGAAGCGCGACCACATGCACAACCCCGCGAAGCCCCGGGAGCGCGCAGCGCGATCGCATGCACAGCCCCGCGAAGCCCCCGGGAGCGCGCAGCGCGACCGTAAACAAGGGAGCGCGAAGCGCGATCCCATGCACGACCCCGCGAAGCCCCCGGGAGCGCGCAGCGCGACCGTAAACAAGGGAGCGCGAAGCGCGACCCTATGCACAACCCCGCGAAGCCCCCGGGAGCGCGAAGCGCGACCTCATGCTCAACTCCGTGAAGCCCCGGGAGCGCGCAGCGCGACCGTAAACAAGGGAGCGCGAAGCGCGACCACATGCACACCCCGCGAAGCCCCGGGAGCGCGCAGCGCGACCGTCAACAAGGGAGCGCGAAGCGCGACCCCAAGCACAACCCCGCGAAGCTTCCGGGAGCGCGCAGCGCGACCGTAAACAAGGGAGCGCGAAGCGCGACCCCATGCACAACCCCGCGAAGCCCCCGGGCG
>NW_007401123.1:0-806 GCF_000475195.1 Diaphorina citri | reverse complement strand
TAGGCCTGTAGCGCATTGGAAGCCTACTGGTGCGACTTTTTATCGAGAATTACATAATACATATTCACAGAGGGAAACTATAACAAATAGAGCCCTTGTCCCCGGTCTGACTTTTAGTAGCACAGAGTCTGACGATGCCCCCTCAAAATACAAGCGTATGAAAATGATAACTGATAACCTTTCACATAGGTAATGTGAGTCACATTGGAGTCGTTCGAATAGAACTTTTTACTCTCAGCTCTTTGAATTTTTCGTTCCCTTCTATCACTCCTGCTATTTTCTGAATGGACAAGATTTGAGACATACCTATGCTGGACACGATAAATAAGTACCTAAGAAGTAAGTAAGTAAGTAAGTAAGTAAGTAAGTTAGTAAGTAAGTCTATCATCTCTTATCCCTCTATCTACTCGATACGCTATGCGCTACGTTCTTCGCTCTATGAGAGCTGTCTGTAATATTTTCATAGATTTAAATTCTGAGGCTGATCTGCTTTGAGTGACTATACGTTTCCAATGAGCGGTAGGCCTAAAGGTCTACAAGTCCAGAAAAAATTGGTATATGTTAGACCTCTACACTGCCTTCGTTACACATCGGGTAGGTAGGGTTGTTGAAAATTGTGTACCCTAAACTAACCCAGGTTTTTTTAACGAGTTTATTTTGCTTGAGGTTTCAAATTTTACCTTTGTCCTACTCTCTGTAAACAAAAATCAAAACCCCTCAGGGTGCTATACGGTTTGCTTCGATTTTTTTTTCGTTTGATTTTTGTGAGTTTATTAAAAACATAATCATAATAATAATAAAGAGTT
>NW_007401122.1:0-806 GCF_000475195.1 Diaphorina citri | reverse complement strand
TCTTTCATGTCTATTAACAGTATTAACCCGAAAATGGATGTAACCTGTGTGGATTTAACCCTACAATCCCTAGGCATAGGCCATAGGCATACTATAGGAGTATGGGTTACCCAATCTGCATATAGGGTGATCTCGGGTATACTGACTTCAATGTTCAGTTCCTGTTCCAGTTGAGGCATTTTACCGCTTTTTGGCGGTTTTCGGTGTAATTTAACAATATCTCGGGAACGGTATAAGCTAAAGACTTGAAAGAGACTTGAAATTTGGTATGTAGCTGTCAAATGTGACAAGGATGCGACACGAAACTTTTGGTTAGGATCGGTGCAACGGTTGGCGGCATTTTACAGCTTTTTGGCGGTTTTCGGTGTAATTTAACAATATCTCGGGAACGGTATAAGCTAGAGACTTGAAATTTGGTATGCAGCTCACAAATGTGACAAGGATGCAACACAAAAATACGGTAAAACACCGCTAACCCTTGTTCTGATGTTGATAAAAACTAATATTTGGGGGGTTTTAGGTATGGTTTTGGGGGGGTCTACGTTTGGTTAAAATAGGTGATGCGGTTGGCGGTATTTTGACCGCTTTTTGGCGGTTTTCAGCTATATCGACCAAACGGTTAGAGATATTGTAAATGTTACAACAGAACACCCAAATAAGCACCATTCAATAGGATAAGGAAAGTCGTGTGATGTTCACACCAGATTTTTTTCTAAGTATGTATTTTAACATGATTAGGAGGTAACGTAGGTACCTATAGATCTTCTTATTACCGTGAGTTGTTGTTGTTGTTGTTGTTGTTGTTG
>NW_007401121.1:0-806 GCF_000475195.1 Diaphorina citri | reverse complement strand
CTCTTTGGAATTTTTCAAAGTCACTATCTAACTACTAAGGTTTTTAGTGCCTTTGTATTTAATGATTACGTAAAAGAGAGGCTGTTGAATTGGACCTTAGGACTTTGTTTTATGCTGTGATGTTTATTAAACATTAATTTGTTAATAATTAAAACTTAAACTGCATTTTGATGTGATGAGATCTAAATCTTTTATTTTTTAATACCCGGGCCAATCCCAGTAGCTCAGTTTTAGCGCAATAGACTTCGGATACACAGCCGGAGGTTGGTGGTTCGAATTCATGTCAAATATTGAAAATTTTAAGCATGTTCCTCCTTTAGCCCTTATTCTCTTGCAAATTACATCAACCAGATCAACAGAGGTCCAGAGTTCTGCATCAGATGGGATTTGAACCCACAATACCGGGCTTCTTATGCCTCCACTTAATATTTCTGCAAAGGATTTTCAAAATAGAGAATAAAAACATTCGATATTTTCGTACAAAATATATTTGCATTTCCCATTGGGAAGAGAAAAATAATCTAATTACATTTTGACAATCAAATAAATAAATTAATCATTACGATTTCTTAGAAATGAACAGTTATTTCTTGGAAATTTTGCGTTATTTCTTGGAAACATTGGGTTAAAATTTCGTAGAAATGTTGCGTTCTTTCTTAGTAATAAACATTTCGTTATTTCACAGAAATGAAGTTTTAATAAAAAATGACACCCATTCATTATAATTCGGACCAATTCCTCCAATAAGAAGGTACTTCCTTATTAAAAAAAAAAAAACTTCCTTATTACATTGTATAGGGGTGAAT
>NW_007401120.1:0-806 GCF_000475195.1 Diaphorina citri | reverse complement strand
ATTGTTATTGTCGTAAATTTTAATTGTTTTAATACTATTCGAGTTTTTAGGTTTTTTATGTGTATTTTTATTTCTAGTTTTATTCACAATATGCCAGGTAGCTTTAGTTTTATTCTTGGCTTGATTTATAAATTGTGTATTCGTGTTTTTCTTATATTGGTTTATGTCGTATTTTAGTTTGTTTTTGTATTGGTTGTATTTGCCTTTACTAATTAATCCTAATCTTAATTGTCTGTACATGTCTTTCCTTACTATAATTCTGCTTTTTAAGTCTTTATTTAGTTTACATTTTTGATTTGTATTAAAAGGTCTTTTAGAAACTTTTTTTGGGCATATTTCATTCATGCATTTTTGTAATAGTTCGTGGAATTCATTGTATGCATCCTCAACATTTTTATCATTTAAAAAATGCCAATTTATTTTACCTAGCCAAATTTTAACTTTTTCTAGTGTTTCATCTGTGATATTTCTTCCTTCAGTCTTGATATATGTACAATTGGAATTTTTGTTTTTTACATTGTTAATGTTTAGGTTAATGATTTGAGCTGTATGGTCTGAGATTTTCAGATCAACTACCTCCACTCTGTAGTCACTGGTATTTACAAATATGTTATCTAACAATGTTTTAGAATTGCCTTGTATCCGTGTGGGAATGTCATGGATACTATTTTTACAGTGGTATTCCAAAAGCTTACATTTTAGATCCTTAACAGATTTATTTTCATTAAGAAAATCAAAATTGAAATCACCAGCAATTATAAGTGTGGATTTGTACTTATCTTCTATTATCTTCAATATTTGTTCTA
>NW_007401119.1:0-806 GCF_000475195.1 Diaphorina citri | reverse complement strand
AAAAAAATAATAATAATAAAATAAAAAAAAATAAAAATAAAATAACTGGATTAAAGGTAGAACGTTAAACCTGGGGGTCTGGGGTTCGAGTCCCAGTAACGACATTAAAATTTAGTTGCGTCAATTCGAGGTGGACATTTATAATCAAATCAATGTCTTTTTTTTTTTCAGAGAAAATTCAGATCCCATCATGGGTGACTACTCGACTTTCAAAAACGGACTGGACATCATCGAGGCGCTAACTAAGCGACTGGACCGTTTGACGGGGTTCGATTCCGAGTTGGACAATATTCTTGGAGGTCGACAGCATGATGGTGGTCTGGATGGGGTACAATTTGTAAGTATAGGGGTGTACTAGGTCGTTAGGTCCTAGAATTACCTAGGGTGGAATAAGTTATCTATGTAGATTTGTAGAATTACAGAGCAGTTCTAAATAAAAAGGTATCAATCCCTTTTTGGTGGGAAAATCCAAAGTTCAACAGTAGAAAAATTCAAAGTTCAACAGTAGAAAAATCCAAGGTTCAAAAATTTAATGACCCATTCATTATAAAATGTCCAAGAACTTGTAGAGCCAAGTTGTAGGGCTGTTCCCTTGAATAGGTATTTTTGTGGTACGACCCTTAGAAGGAGGAATAAGACTACTCTCCATTAAGCATTAAGGCGGTATTTCAGATAGACAAACATAAAACTTTCGTCCTACTCCGTCGCTTTAAGACTTGGTCCTAATCCCCTTGTTTACTTCATTTTAAAGGACCAACAATTTTTAGCAAACTCTCCTGGATCCAAAACAATTCTTCAAGAACATC
>NW_007401118.1:0-806 GCF_000475195.1 Diaphorina citri | reverse complement strand
CTACGAGGATACTGTTACTAAAAGGTAGAAACACACGACTATTACGTAATGTGAGCTCAAGTGATGTGATATTGGTGTGTTTCTACCTTTAATATGTCAATTTTTGCTGTATAATCTTCTATCCAAATAATTACTCATAGTGTTTCTGTTCTTTCCTCGTTGCCTTTTCGTGTTTGATAATAAAACTTAATCTCCCATTTATCTTGATATTAATATAGGTCAGGACTTTGTTTTTTCGAACACATTTCTTAGTAAACCCGTACATATTACCTAATTGCTGTATCGTTTCTCAAGTAATCATATATCTACTCTTCTTTCTGGTCTATTCTGTTTGTTTTTTCTTCGTCGTTTTCTACCTTGTTACTATGTTTCTTGATGTTGATATAGGTCAGGAGTGTGGTTTTTTTCTCCGTGTATTATTTCTAACTTAGCGGCTAAGAAACCCGTATCAACCTTTGCCTTATCATCTCCAAACAGGTACTAATACTACTAATCACTTAGAGATCTTCTTCTTCTCCTCCTCCTTCTTCGTCGTATTCTTTGTGGTCTTCTTCTTCCCCCTCTCCTTTGTCTTTTCGTCTTCAAATACTAATTTATCGGGTTTTTTTTATCTGTTCTATCTTGTTTACTCCTTCTTCTTCGCCTTCTTCACCTTCATCTTCATCGTATTATTTGTCTTCTTTATCGTTTTTTTTATCTGTTCTATCTTGTTTACTCCTTCTTCTTCGCCTTCTTCACCTTCATCTTCATCGTATTATTTGTCTTCTTCAAATACTAATTGCTTAAAGTTTTCTTCCGTCCCATTT
>NW_007401117.1:0-806 GCF_000475195.1 Diaphorina citri | reverse complement strand
TTCCTATTGAAAACTCCACAGCATAAGTTAGAACACACAGCTAGAGGTGCATTCCTACAGACATGGTAAACGAAGAGCCCATGGTAACACGGGTGAAGGTCTAATTTCCTTTAATGACTTCATACCATTTTAGCCAAAGCCTCATATTCAAGAAATTCTAAGAGAAGGCAGAATAAATATCAACAACGACGTTACTGGCCAAAAGAGGTAGAGGTAGGTAGGTACAAAAACAGGTAGGTAGGTACCTACATGACACTATTTTTTGTCGAAGGCTAAATTGATAGTATAATTAGCACTAAATAGCATTACTTTTAAAGAATCCTCCCTGGAGAAAGAGAAAATTTCCAATACTGTCTAACTTGAATTGGATTTAGAAATATCTAATTTATTTATTTAATTTTTCATATCAGAAGTTCACTTTTGGGTTTAAAACTACCTACCTGCCCTCTTCGCGCTCAAGCTCAAAAGTGTTTTTGGAGAAAGAGAAAATTTCCAATACTGTCTAACTTGAATTGGATTTAGAAATATCTAATTTATTTATTTAATTTTTCATATCAGAAGTTAACTTTTGGGTTTAAAACTACCTACCTACCCTCTTCGCGCTCAAGCTCAAAAAGTGTTTTGTAGTACTAAGCGCCCAATGTCCATTTGAATGGACAATTTTTTGTATAATTTCGGCTCAAACCAAGGAGGTTTTTAACGAAAAAAATAATTAAAAAAAGTGAAGGACTTTTTATTCATCTATAATCGCCATTTTTGTAGACAAGGTCAAATGTCCATTCAAATGGACACTGAGCACTTAGTAC
>NW_007401116.1:0-806 GCF_000475195.1 Diaphorina citri | reverse complement strand
CCGTAAAAAAAAAAAAAAAAAAAAAAAACCTTGACGAGGGTACTTACCAAAGATGATTTTTCGGTTTTGAAACGTTAATCAATAACAATAATCATGTAATTAACTGATTGATCACAAGAACATTAACTCCTAAAACTAAACTTTCGAATTTTAAAATTTAAATACTACGAGTAGATACCGAAAAAATAGGTGTTGGTCAAGTTGAACAAGTTCCAAGACTTGCACAATATTTCCGTTTAGCTTCAATTGATGAAACTTTTTGGTAGGTGGGTACCTTACCAACCTAACTAACAATAAATTACCTAACTTAGATAATAAGTAGGTACCTAAGATTGAAAATTCTGTTTTGTTTTTCTTTTAAAAAATACCTACAAAAATTAAATAAGTACTAAAGACACAAACAAAAATAGGTGTTGGTCAAGTTGAACAAGTTCCAAGACTTGCACAATATTTCCGTTTAGCTTCAATTGATGAAACTTTTTGGTAGGTGCATGTGTACCTTACCAACCTAACTAACTATTACCTAACTTAGATAATAAGTAGGTAGGTACCTAGAATTAAAAATTCTGTTTTGTTTTTCTTTTTAAAAAATACCTACAAAAATTAAATACTAAAGACACAAACAAATTTCTAAACTAAAACAACATGGGATGTTTTTCCCTCCTAAATTAAACACAAAGATTACAAAGTCGCTCGTTTTTAAACCTAAAACTCAATAAATCCCTAGCCTTTTTAAAAGGTCTTTTAATGGATATTTTTTAAGGTCTTACACAAAAAAGGTTCACCAAATTTCTCGATCGCACGAA
>NW_007401115.1:0-806 GCF_000475195.1 Diaphorina citri | reverse complement strand
GTGTTCAATCAGTCAGACTCACGAGTCAACTTGAGTCTGAAGTGTTCAATCAGTCAGACTCACGAGTCAACTTGAGTCGGAAGTGTTCAGTCAGACTCACGAGTCAACTTGAGTCTGAAGTGTTCAATCAGTCAGACTCACGCTCACGAGTCAACTTGAGTCTGAAGTGTTGAATCAGTCAGACTCACGAGTCAACTTGAGTCTGAAGTGTTCAATCAGTCAGACTCACGAGTCAACTTGAGTCTGAAGTCTGAGTATGAACTCTCGAGTTGGGTGGAAAATAACCACTAGGTGAGGTGTTTAACCTGAGTCGTTCTCTACCACCTAACCCCCTCATAGTCCGAGTGTTATGGGACAAAATTCACAATGAGGAACTGAAATTTCATGCCCTTGCCCCAGCTGGGAATTGAACCCGCGTCTTCCTCCTTGCAAGACGAGCCTTGTCGCTTTGATGTTAATGTTACCCTCTTATACTACTCTCATGGATGATGATGAATGTGTTAAATACACTTCTAAAACGTTTACCCACAATTTACATATTAAGTGTTTGAGCAAACAAAGTCAATTCTACGTTTTAACTTGAAGATCCTGCATTTGATTTGTCTGTTCATTCCACCGCAGCATAGCTTACAGTCCATCAGGTTTTGATGAAATTTGGCGAACAGGTTCAGCACAAAGAGGAAATTACCTCGATCAATTTTGAGCCCGAACGGGTGGGTTAAGTGTTAATTAAGTAGGTAGTTAAAACTTGTAGAAATCATCCTTTTGAGTTGTAGTTATGTCTGTACATGTCTGTATTAAGTAGG
>NW_007401114.1:0-806 GCF_000475195.1 Diaphorina citri | reverse complement strand
AAAAAAAAAAAAAAAAAAACGAGCTATGTAAACAACGAAATATAGCACAGGGAAATAAAAATATTTGCACTCCGAGAAAACGGGGGAAAGACAAAATCTGGTAGGAACATCACACGACTTTTTACTACAACAAAATAGGTCCTTATTTTCCGAAATTGTTAGCCAGGTCGTTGGATTTAATGCATAGAAAATTCCATGGCCCTACGACAAATCGTTCCCAACATAATATTTTACAAGTTTCATACCTACTTGGTGTAATAGAAAGTACAAAAATGTGTAAATAGAAGAAGAAAATGCGAGAATTCGGAGCACAAAAAGAAAGATTTTTATTGGAAAAAGGCCAAAAGAAAAACCCAGAGAAAACTAAATCATACATTTTCTGTTGTGTGTCAACATATAGTTATGGTAGTCTCTTTATTTCGAATATCTGTAATGAATATAAATTTTCCATCTCCGGAAAATAGAATAAAAGTTGTGTGGTGAAATAGGGACAGGGAGAAGACGATAAAATGGGGATGAAATGGGATAGATTGACTCTCAACTCCCATTTTACTAATGGGAATCGAAGCTTTTCCTCTTCTTTAACCCTTGTTCGAGAGAGGTGAATATTTCTGCTAAACCAACTTGAAATGTCGAGGAAATGAGAATCTGAGACATTTTTGAAGATTCTCTAAGAAACTTGAAAAATCGAATTTTAATTTTTTATATCTCTTCAGATTCAGATGATATACTTATACATAGGCTTGCCAAATATCCAAAATGTCGATTCGGGACGCGAATCCGCGAACATAATTGCCAAATCCGCG
>NW_007401113.1:0-806 GCF_000475195.1 Diaphorina citri | reverse complement strand
TGGATGGAAATTCCTAAAAAGCTAAACCTCTAATTTACGAATATTTAAAATCAAATTTCAACAGAGAAACTTCCAAACTTCCCTGACTACTACCAAAAGCAAGAGGTGACCCAGACCAAGTCCAGACCACATCTTACAAATGTTTCGGATTGCATAACCAATATAGTAAACAGGCGCTCTTAATGTAATATTGGCCGGTGACGCTGGGTGTGTTAACAAGCTTGCAATGCTGAAGACTTTCCTTATCCTCATAGGGTATGGATATGGACTGTGATACGAATTATACTATGTTAAAAGGAAAGGCATTTTAGGTCCGATTTTTCGATGCCAAGGATCAAGTATTTTTCCCCTTGAAAAGCTGGATTATTTCGTCGTATTTGCACAAACTATAGAAGGTAGGTATGTGGTGAAATTTTATGCTTTAGCAGGGATTAGAACCGGTGACCTCCTCATCACCAGGCTAGTGATAGACCACTACGTAAGGCAAGGTTTATTTCCATGATAATGGACAATATAATACATAGGAATGGTGGTACAAATTGTGTACCTACAGTTACACAGGTACAGAATGCCATAGTAAGAAGGTACCAAGCAATGTGTTATTCAGCAATTCAGCAGACTTATCAACAAAAATTTCTTAGAGTTCAAAGAGGTTCTCATGAGAAACGTTTTGTAGGTGTTGACTGGATAAGATGTTTTCTAATCATGTCGGTAAATTCATTCAGAATTTTTTTTACACGAATTTTCCTACATTTTTAAATTCACACATTGTCATAGCTGTAATACCTTCTTTGGCCACAATCATT
>NW_007401112.1:0-806 GCF_000475195.1 Diaphorina citri | reverse complement strand
ATTCCTGTACTACTGGAAAATGGTACGACTTTTCCGAAAGTTTCTTTCACCAAACGATGTAAACCGCTGTTTTGCATAATGCCTTATGGTTAGTCAGCTAATTTTCGCACTCCTTATGGCCAATCAGTTGGATTTTGTGTAATCAGTTTTTTAGGTATACCCCCTCCTCCTCTTCTTTTTCTTCGCCTTTTCTTTGACGGTGTCGACGTTTTTCGTCAGCCTCTCAATCAGCCCCTAACTAGGTACTAGGTGATTGCTTTGCGCTAACATTTGGTTTTGGCTACAAATTTTACGACTGGATGCTCATCGAAGACTACACCACCGAAGCGATGAAAAGTGTATACGCGCCTTTACATTAATTGATTTTTACTTCTAATTTCCCCCTCATATCAGCAGTTATCAAGATCGCACAACCTCTTTCTAGCGTGTCAATCAAACTAACATGCCCTGTCCAAACAGAGAGTCAATCAGCGGTTGTGACTAGTGGACTGACAGTCCGGAGTCCGCGGGATTGGCGTGACGTGATTTGATGATAGGACGAGCGGTTGGTAAACTGCGAACCGTGGGGGGAAAGTGGGCGTGGGTGAAGTTAAAGGAATAAAATGTAAAGGAGAATGGCACCAAATTGAACAGATTTACACCAAATTGAACCGATTTACATGCCTAAACTACTAAATGCATTCGTATGAGCATCCTTTCGGGCATTTGTCCCCTACACCTAAGCCTTATACCCATATTTATGAACAAAATGCTGGCTCTTAAGTTCGTGCTAAGCATAGTCTCAAGGCATTTGATTGGTCAATTTT
>NW_007401111.1:0-806 GCF_000475195.1 Diaphorina citri | reverse complement strand
GCTTTCAATTTTCCTGGAACTAAACCCTTACCTAGGACTTAACTGATCCTGAAATATCCAATTCCAAGAAAAAATATTTTTTATTCATCGTCATATTGCTCGATCAGTATAGATTGGTTGGTAGCTCTCCATGATGTTCTGTCTGAAGTTTTCTATTTCATCTCCGCGTATGACTTGCATCCAGAGTATTTCACCACTCGACTGATGTAGCTTAACCGGGGCCTTCCTCTTCCTTGATCTCCTTGCCTTCTGCCTTCTATGATTGATACCATAAAATCATTACGTCGATATTAGGTAGATGACAAATCCATTTGTGTCTTCGGCAATCCATTTCTGTCATTTGTGTCTTTATTACTTATTAGAAAGTATTATTTTATTTTAGTTCTATTTATTCCTACCTACTTCATTTTTTCCATTTTTATTGTAGGGTACCTACCTACTATAGGTACCCTACCTATCCTGGAAAACCTGTGTTTACCTAAATTTTAGATAGGTACCTAATATCAACTTCTACATCCGAAACTTACCTAGGTACCCAAGTAACTAATAATTAATAGGTTAGATACCGTCGAATTATATGTAACCTGAATAATAAAACAGTGAAATTTAAAAGAATAAATTTATTGCCTACTTACCTTTTACTGTTATTTTAGTTTTTGATATCAACCGATAATCAACCACCTCCAGATACTAAATTACTAACCACGCACCAGATACTAACCACGCATAACTGGAGCACGTGATTTTCAATCCAACTGCTACGCAATGGGACAAATAACGCATCGTGTAAACGCAGCTTTTATCGA
>NW_007401110.1:0-806 GCF_000475195.1 Diaphorina citri | reverse complement strand
ACAAAAATTGTGAAATGGTTATGAACAACCGTACCACAAAAAAATTCAATGCCAGCATTAAAAAAATGAAAAAAAAAAAAAGGAAAGGAAAACCATTTAGATTAGAGGAAGAACTGTTTGGTGTAAGTATATTTAGTTACTCAGTTTTAGGAAAAAATTTTAGGTTGATGTACCAGGTTGAGTTGAGACAGGATATTGTTTTTTTCAGTTTGGCATGGGAGTGGTAACTTAAAAACGAGGTTAGTTTACCAACCTTGCCTATCTCAACCCGGTACATAACCACAACCCCAACAATAACAGTGGACTAAGGCTTTTTTTCCCCATGTATGACGATTGACCATGTACAGCCATATATTTTGTACTAAGATCAGTTTGGCATGGGAGTGGTAACTTAAAAACGAGGTTAGTTTACCAACCTTGCCTATCTCAACCCGGTACATAACCACAACCCCAACGATAACAGTGGAATAAGGCTTTTTTTTTCCCATGTATGACGATTGACCATGTACAGCCATATATTTTGTACTAAGGTCTAAAATCTAATTTTAAAAAAAAGGTACCCTTGGATCTACATGGTGGTTTTATAATCAAGCCTTTTGATCAAGACTGAATGAGAGTTGATTGTACATTAATGAGAGAACAAGCAACAATAACAGCACAGTCTAAATATGGGATAAGTTTATTATCTAAGCAACAATGGGGAGCTAGGAAATTCAAATGTCTTAAATGGCCCCAATAACCCACTCAAAATGAATGCGGAGAGCAGATATTTGTTTAGTTATGCTAGCATTTTTTTTTTTTTTTTT
>NW_007401109.1:0-806 GCF_000475195.1 Diaphorina citri | reverse complement strand
CAACTTGTAACAATGTACAAATTATGTAGGATAGACGAACAATATAGGTACAATTTAGAAGAAAATACAGACGTCTCTTCCTCTCTCTCTCTTTTTTTTTTGGAATCGTTCCAAACATGCGATAGCAACGAAGGCACTCGCCCTCTCTCTCTATTTCTCTCCCCCCTCTCTCTCCCCCCCTCTCTCTCTCTCCTACACACTTTTCCTCCTTTTCCTCTTCTTTTTTCTTAAAGTTCTCTCTCTCTCTTTTTCTATTTCTCTCTTTCTTTACCGCTTCCTCCTCTTCCTTCTTTTTCTTCTTCTTCTTATTTTCCTACTCCTTCTTCTTCTTCTTCTTCTTCGCCTCTTTCTTCTTCTTCTCCTCTTTTGCCATTTTTTTAATAATTTCTTACGTGCCATTTTCTTTTTTAATAGGAATTTTAAATTTTAATTCTCTTCTCTTCTATCGCATGACAATAGGGCAGATTGTTTTGTGAGAGACTGAATTTTTCATGCGTCTCTCTCTCTCTCTATCTCTCTACCTATAAATTTAGGAAAATTGATGCATCTGGACTACCAATGACGGCAAGAAAGATATTATATTATTCCCCTATGGAGTTACAATGTATACATATGCACCTCAGAAAACGATTAATCCTTTGAATACCATACAAAGGCAAATAACAAAGTACCTGTTTAAAAACCATCCAAATAATGTGAACCTGTTAACACCAGAACAACTTGCAAAGTTCATAATATTATTCAACAACTTCCGAGACGAAAAATTTAGATATCAAACAGAAGTAGCCTATCCCCTAAGACATCAA
>NW_007401108.1:0-806 GCF_000475195.1 Diaphorina citri | reverse complement strand
AAAACTTTCTCGCTTTGAGTTCATAGGTCGTCGCGACAAATTTCAAGATCAGAGCTCATTTGTGTGAGAAAATGAGAAGAAAAAAAAATCCCCAAAAAACAGTTTTTTTAGGTTTCTTGGCTTTATGGTTTTCTGGACAAAATTTACACCACCACTTTCGTGTTCCTGGTAAAAATACCTTTAATTTGATATATAGGTCGACCAGGTTTGGATAAGTCCTTCTATGGGGACAGACAGACCGACAGACAGACGACACCGAAGCGAATACAATAGCCCGTCCCTTATACCCTTCCTTTATTATTAGTATCGTTACTATCGTAATAATAAAGGAAGGGTATAAGGGACGGGCGATAGCAATACTATCGTAATAATAAAGGAAGGACGGGCTAAAAAGGAAGGGGACACAGTTAGACGTGATAAAAAGCTTGCTGGCGAAGCAGAAGGAGGTTTCGGGTTCAAACCTCAACATCAACGAAAAGAAGAAAAAACTCGTACTTCCATTGCAAATACATTTCTCATCTTAAAAAATAATGATAAAATACGAGTAATGTACTTTAAAACTAACTACGCAACCCGGAATGACCTGGATAGGCATCCATGTCTATCCTGAAACGGAAAAATTCGGTTGCAAAACTTCCGTCCCGGGCGGGATCCGAACCCAGCACCTCCAGATTGTGAGTCACTCAGTGCTCTTACCCATTTACCCAGATAATAATAATAATAATAATGTGCTTATTTATACTGCTCGCATAGGACTGAAAAGTCCCTTTACTTCAGCAGTAGGCTACTACTATTATTGTGGTCAA
>NW_007401107.1:0-806 GCF_000475195.1 Diaphorina citri | reverse complement strand
TAAATAACACAATGAAACGGCAATTATTATTTATGTAGAGCTGCCTTCCAAGTTAGCTTGGCTGGCTACCTAATCCTTGGATCTCTTGTATAGTCAAAGAATCTACTTACTCATGGTTAAGATCCTTGATCACTACGCCCCTTCTAATTACTATCCCTATCTGATTTGTTTCCCAACTCAGGTGGTGCGACCACCCCGAATGCTATCCCGGCCCAAGTCCGTGTCTCATCCCATAGCGAAGACGGCGCGGTTTGAGTGCGATGCAGAGGGAGTACCTAAACCTAACATGGTGTGGCTCAAGAACGGAAAACGATTGGTCATAAATGGTGAGTAACACATGGCATACAAAGATCAAGGACAATATTTGTGAGAAGCATTTAGACATCACACAGTAGAACATTTGCCCTGACGTAGGTTAGGTTTCAAAGTCAAAGAGCAGAAAAAATGAGGGACTGAGGAATTTTTCTTTTACGACTTCTAGATCCGGAGATAAATCGATTTAAAACATACCGGTAAAATCTTAAACTCTGACGTCACGGTAGACTTTATTATTATCGCATACGCTAAACAGTCCCGAGCAAAGCTCCCTTGCAGGCAACACATTACTGTGTTTGTGTGCATGCGTTCCTGCAACTTGAACTCGGACTTTACAACTCTTTGAACTTTTCCATTAAAACGCCAAACAATAATATTGAATTTTCGACAATTCAAAGAAAAAAGAAAAGAAGAAGAAGAAAAAAAAAAAAAACGATTTCCAGTCAATAAAATTTGATTTCATACCGTATTCCAGGTCGAATCAAGCAGAG
>NW_007401106.1:0-806 GCF_000475195.1 Diaphorina citri | reverse complement strand
CAATGGAACAACTGCTACATTAGACACTTGTGGCCTGTGTCGTAGCATGCCCATCCCGTAGTATGCCTCTCATCAGATAGGTGAGAAGAGACACAATACTTCCCATTTAGGTGCTGGGTCAACACAAGAACACCAGAAAGTAACCCATTGAAATATTTGCAATTGAAATTTTTTGTCGTCGGTGGGATTCGAACCTGGGACCTCCTGCATGGCAAGCAAGCATGTTACCACTGGACCAACCATGCCCCCTACTCTTTCACACCTTTTTCCTAGGAAGCCTTGGTGAAAATTAATTTGACTTGAATAGGTCTGTTGATTGTTGAGGCTTAAATGTTGATGACATTGAAGGTTCAGGATAGCAAAATATCCTTCATATGACCAGAACCACAGTCAGAGCTTAGTTCTTTGAATAATCAACCTGATTGGATGATTTTTAACTTTACAGTAAATCGTATTAATCAAAAGTTTTTGATTGTGGTCCTGGGGTTTTTTTTTTTTTTTTTTTTTTTTTTTTTTTTTTAGAAGTTTGATTAGAAGGAACTGCAGTTTTTGAAAAGGCAAAATATTTACATTTATTTTCTTCATTTTGTAATTACTATTGTTCTTGTATATTGATGTAAATATAATATAAGTATGTACATAAACTAAATCACAATATCTTAATTTTTTCCATTATTTTTTAAATAAAAATAAAACAAGTAAGTTAAGTAAGGGTACCTATTTCCCATTTAATTAAATCATGACTCCTGTTTTAATTAAATAAATAAATTTCTTTGAAAAAAAGTAATACAATAAAATAAAAATTA
>NW_007401105.1:0-806 GCF_000475195.1 Diaphorina citri | reverse complement strand
ACATGTCAACCTGACAACGTCGCATTAATTTAGATTAAACTTTTCTAGTTAAAACTAGAAGGAGAAGGGGGAGAGGAGGAAAGAGAAGGAAGGGAAGATGAGAAGGAGGGAGAAAGGAAGAGAAGAAGGGAGATTAGGAAGAGGAGGGGGAGGGGAAGCAGAAGGAGAAGGGGGAGAGGAGGAGAAGAAGGGAGAGGAAGAGAAGGGAGAGGAGGAAAGAGAAGGAAGAGAAGATGAGAAGGAGGGAGAAAGGAAGAGAAGAAGGGAGAGGAAGAGAAGGGAGAGGAGGAAAGAGAAGGAAGAGAAGATGAGAAGTAGGGAGATTAGGAAGAGGAAGAGGAGGGGAAGCAGGAAGAGAAGGGGAAGAGGACGAGGATAAGGAAGAAAAGGGAAAAGAAGAGGAATAGGGAGAAGGAGGTAAGAGAAAGAGAAAAAAAACCTATATTGAATTGTTGATCAATCAATAGTCTAAATACGGCACTGCCCCTAAAAGCGGGGGATAAAACAGAATAACTGGCAACAGGGTTCATTACGTTCCTTCGCGTCGTTTTCACGGAATTTCGTAAACAAATCTCGTTACGACTGTCGTTTTCCTTACGTTCTCGTCTATTCTCTCCTTTACGAAAACATAGATCTGTGTAAAAAAAACCTGAGGAAAATTGTAGAAGGCACTTCGGTCACGGTTCGAAATCGTGTTTCTCCAATCTAACTGTAAAGGTAGAAACACACGGGCCTTGATGTGAGTGAGCTCATGTTCTGATGAGAGGCATACTACGGGATGGGCATGCTACGACACAGACCACATG
>NW_007401104.1:0-806 GCF_000475195.1 Diaphorina citri | reverse complement strand
CATCCCGTAGTATGCCTCTCATCAGATGGGCGAGAAGAGACACAATACTTCCCATTTAGGTGCTGGGTCAACACGAAACACCAGAAAGTAACCCGTAAATTTAGGGGACTCCTATTTCTAAATTCTAAACTTCTTTCGAAATACCTAGGTGACTAACTCCTAAATGATAGGTTTGATTTTGATAAAATTTAGCAAACATGTTCAACACATGATGGATAATTGTTCATTGGATTTTTGACAGAGTCTCTCAAACAGGCCGTTTTTTTAACAGTCTTTTAGTAGGTGTATCAGAAACAACATCAAGGTGGATTTTGGACTCAGTTCGACTTCTAGGACGCCAGATAGGCTATTTTTATAAAAAAAAAACCTTTCAATAGAGGATATCAAGGCATTTGCAGCAATGCCAGCTTAAGTAGTCTTCTGCAGATTATGACGATGGGTCAGCTCCCTGGTGTAGTGGTCACTGCACTCGCCTTGCACGCGGGAGACCCGGGTTCGATTCCCGGCGGAGAGCAGACACATATACTCCTCTGAAACTAGCAAGCTCTACATTCACACCACCACCAGCAAGAACTACAGAACAGCTGAAAACCGATCTACAGTCTGGTCCAACGAAGGGGAAATATCCGAAATCACGTGACTGGATGTTGCGGGGCCCACTCAGCCTCGTGAGGAAAATGAGTAGCTATGACATGTAAATGCGCATAGCGACCGGTGCCAGAACGGTTGGTAAACATTGGATGTTAGGATTATTGAGATATTGGGAAAAATTCTACAATGCTGCAGTGAGCACCAAAGTTGTGATA
>NW_007401103.1:0-806 GCF_000475195.1 Diaphorina citri | reverse complement strand
AGTACGGTGAGTATTGTCAAAAACAAGTCGAAATTCACTACAAGAGTCAATCGTGAAGATATGACCACCTGTAATCTTGGCCGTTCCAGGAACGACACTGTCTACTTCTAACTTTCAGGAGTATTCCAGGACCCAGGACGGACTCTTCTCATATTTACTCCACGCGCCAAAAAAAAAAAGTCGCTCCTCCTGTCAATATTATTCTCTGCACGCATGGAGTCAAAAAGAGAAGCGTGGGGAGTTCAGAGTTTTTCGTTGACCAGACCACCAGTCTCAGGTGGTTGAATTTCTCGCCATATTCGTATTAGGTATCAGGGTTTTCTTTCTCGTGGGTTTGGACACCCCCTGCTCCAAAGCTAGACTATGGAAAGTATGGCAAACACGAGTCTCTCCCGAAAACCGCAATTTACATTTTATTAAATTTGAAATTGCAATCTAATAATATTGCTGAGGATAACGTGTTTACTGAATACAGGGTGGTAAGTTTAGGTAGGTAGGGAACTTTGGATAGAAACATTATTTGTTTATGAAGGATAATGAAGTTTTCTGTTAGGAGACTGGCCGGGCCAGTTGAAAAACTTGTACGTGGGTAAGTTTAGGTAGGTAGGGAACTTTGGATAGCAACATTATTTGTTTATGAAGGATAATGAAGGTTTCTGTTAGGAGACTGGCCGGGTCAGTTGAAATCACCTAGAAAACTTGTACGTGCGTGTACCAATTTTAAACCGCATCGGCACATGATGTATTTTTACTCAAATATTCCGAGACTATACACCGTGTTCATAAAGTCCTAGGCCACCCTTGTA
>NW_007401102.1:0-806 GCF_000475195.1 Diaphorina citri | reverse complement strand
ACTTACCACTATGCTAAGTGATCTGACTGTGACGAATGCCTAAATACTTTCCTAGTGTTTGACTTATATGCAGACCTCTGTCCAGATCCAGTTGTAATTGTAATCCAGATAAATGTCAAATGGACTTGACAAGTATGAGGTAATAAGATCTAGCACACTGTGACTACAGAGTTGATTATGGGGTCATGCGGTTGGTGGGAAAAGATGGTTGCTTACCATTCAGAAGATCCCTGGTTCAACCCCACGAAGTTGGTGAGCTTTTCACGTTTTAAAGACTTCTTGAGAGATCTTGAGGATTCAACCTCCAGAGTGGACAAGATTTCCATGGTTCAACTCCCATAGTTGAGACTCTTTTTGACCAGGCTCAACTAGACTTCTGGAAGGGCGAAAGTGTTAACCTGGTTTCTTCTTCTGATTTCACATATGTAGCTGGTTTCACAATCCGATGGTTAAGTTAACCAGAGGATTTAACTCCTGAACAACATACTGAAAAGGAGAACCATCAAAGACTTTTATATTCACTCATCCATTAGCTTGATACTGCTTAACACTCTTAATCCAGTATTTATTTGGTTGTGCTGTGTGGTGGTTGGGAAACTGGGCATAAAAATACTAAGTTCTTGTTTCCTTATTCCACTCAACGCCCTTACAGTTTTTTCTTCATTTTTTTTTTTTTTTTTCATCATTAGGGCGGGTATACCTAACACTTGAGTCGTTACTAAAGTCTTGATTGTTTGTATTTCCTCATCAATGTTTCTGCGTCATTTTCTCTCTCCATTCTTCATCACAAGTCTCGAGATTTATGT
>NW_007401101.1:0-806 GCF_000475195.1 Diaphorina citri | reverse complement strand
CGCGAATTTTTGGTGAAAAATTCACTTTTTTTTACATACTCAAACCGGGCCTAAATTTAAAGCAGTGCAAATTGCATAAGTGACTAATTTGAAGGGGCAAAAATTGTAGGTTTTTGAGAAATAATGGTCAATTTTTTCAGCTTTAGGGACAATTTTGCAATGAACTTACATTTCTTTCAAAAATCACTAGATTTTGACCTCAAATCACTAAATCACTAGATTTGCCAAGAATTCACTAAATTTAGTGAAAAATCACTAAGAGTGGAGACACTGACCACGAACCACCTCCAACTCCAATCAACTTATCAACCCACAAAAAAACACACTTGATTTTTTCAAATTTTCCCGGTTGAACTAGATTTTGACCTCAAATCACTAAATCACTAGATTTGCCAAGAATTCACTAAATTTAGTGAAAAATCACTAAGAGTGGAGACACTGATTAAAAAGCATGTTTCAATTGAGGTTATAATTCCGATAGGTATTGTGAAACAAGGGATGAGGGGAAATGTGTGGACTCACGGCACTTCCCCTCTTTCTCTAAAAATCTTGGCTAGATGGGCAAGGGGGGTATAACAAGTAGAGTAGACTGTTCTAGAGGGTGTGTTTATGTACCGGGCTGAGATAGGCCATTAGGGTGTGTTTATGTACTGGGCTGAGCTAGGCCATTGTCGGCCTTTAAGCGTGTAAAGTTGGCGGGAAATTCGAAATTTTGATTTTTTTTTTCGTTTTTCCGCAACTTGTACAATCTGAATTCATTTTTTACTTTTTATCTCTAGTTTGCACGTTTATATTATACTTTTCAT
>NW_007401100.1:0-806 GCF_000475195.1 Diaphorina citri | reverse complement strand
AAATCTGTTCAACATCTGTGACTCGTATTGAGTACTTTGCCATACGAGTTCCTAATTTAGTGTCTCTTCTTCTTTTTCTTTTTCGTCACCTTTTTCCTTTGCTTCTTCTTCTTCTTCTTCTTCTTTTTCTCCTTCTATTTCTTCTTTTATTCGTAGACATTTACCCGTAGCAAATGGACAATAAGGTTGTGGTACCCGCAGAACATCGTAAAAATAAGAGAAGGAAAGTCCACATCAGCATCTGTGAAAAAAAGGTTTTCTTCTTCTATTGAAAAGCCCTTGTTTTCTTGTTTAGTATGTACATGTAGCAAGTTTTTGCCACCAAAATCAGCATCACTTTAACTGAACACTTCAACGTTCTTTGACGAAATCTGCTTTCTGCACATGCGCAGTTCAACTTTTAGCCAACACCTGGGAGCAGCCGCACGCGTTTCGTTCTTATTGGAACTCATCAGTTAGACATAGCTCTCAGGTGCTGGCCAAGAATTTGGAAGTGTTATTTATACTTCAGAGATGGAAATTGTGGAGAAACGAGAACCTGCGTTTTCTATCTAAGATTATATTTTGTGTTGAGTGTTGTTGTGAGCGCCACAAACTAATGGAACTCTACTTTGGTTGATAAAACTCTCTAATAAATCTCCTCAAATCCACAATAAAATCCAAAACATCCACTTACAGGCATTGAATCCAGATGAGTCAACTACCGAGATGAGAATGTCCACCAGGGTTAGTAGGATGGTCAGAGTTGTTGGAGGTGACATGTTGCCCCTCACGGATGCGACCCGCATTGCTTCCTGAAACAAAGA
>NW_007401099.1:0-807 GCF_000475195.1 Diaphorina citri | reverse complement strand
CAATATTCACCAGGGATCCTTGGTGAATTACATACAATCATGCATATCAATACGCCAACGGGGGGCGCGTAACGCGACCGTATGCTTCCGAAGTGCGGAGCAATTTACTTACGGTGCGTTCATATGGGACTTTTTGTAATATTCTAAACCAGCGGTTCCCAAACTGTTTTTTTCTACGCGGTCCCATTGTTACATTTTTGAGCGCTTCGCGGCCCCTTTACTGTATTTTATGTGATCCTCCCGGGATTCTTGAAGCCCTACACGGCCCCCACGGCTCCTTCGAGGGCCGCGGACCCCAGTTTGGGAAGCACTGTTCTAAAACATTGGGAAGCACGGATGAAACAGTTAGCAATATATTCATCATGTGAGTAAATGATAACAAATCAATTACTGGGTCCTGATAACGTCATGCGATTCAATTAATGGCTTTACGTCATCGTGTGATAAGGGAATTCAATCCACTGAACGGTTTAACACATACGCGAGAGATCACACGCGGAAATGTATCCACTATTCCACTAACCCTAGTCTGCTCTCCATGGCCCTAGACTGCTTAACCTTAACTCTATTCAACCATATCGTGCGTAACAAGTGATACGCTTTCGCTACTAGACAAAATACTGATGTGGGAATAGTGGAATACGTTCGAGATGATAATGGAAGCAAGCTTCGTGGCCACTTTGATTTTTGATATTGCACTAATCATTATGCAGGAGTACCGGGTATATGTAGGTACGATTCGATTTGATCAGTTGAGAGTTGAGATTCGGTATTCGACCGGACGACCAATTCATGTGCAGAATGCAA
>NW_007401098.1:0-807 GCF_000475195.1 Diaphorina citri | reverse complement strand
CAGAAGTGTTGATTGTATAGGAGGAAGATAACGTGGGTTTATTTCGAACACCTTGGATGACCAATTCCAGTAATAATACGAGTATACCAAATAAGATCGCCCTAGAAACACGTTTCGAAAGCCCTCAAGAACTTTACACTCTAAACATAGGGAAAAGTTGGTATTTCCATCCAAGTTTTATTTGGGGTTGGCATGTTTCTTCGGATGAAGATTAGGGTTAGATTTAACAGAACTTTGCAGGAAACACACAATAACAATAATAAATGCACATTTCTTTGGACAAAATTGGTCCCAAGGGATTAGAAAAATTAAAAAAAGAATAAAAACTGACCTTTCTGAACAGAAAACAAAGGTGAAAATGAAGCGAAATAAACGGATGCTCACACATTAAAAGCTCGTACGTTGTCTACGCTGACACCAAATGACCAAATAGTTCGGGTCATTTCAGCAAACGTAATAAAGCACAAGCATAATGGCCGTAGCTATTACAGGAATGAGATTTATAGTCTCCGTATTCCCTCACTGTATTTCTGGTGCAATTACAGTTTAACACTCTGGTCAGAGTAATCACTGCTGTTATACGGAGAGTAGATGGAAGTGTAGTTTCAAATGGACTTTTCCATGATGTTGCTTTAGGCGAGATAGCCCTCTTCTGTCCTCGCATGTCGCGATAGATACTCTGGTATCATTTTCAAACCTAACATCATTATCTTCAGTTGAAATATGGAAATGCAGAGACTTGTATCAGTGAGAGAAACCGAATAGCATTGCAAGTATGTAATAGTGTCCCTTGATTTGTATAGTTAG
>NW_007401097.1:0-807 GCF_000475195.1 Diaphorina citri | reverse complement strand
AAAGTGGGGCAGGGACCAGCAGGGTCTTTTTGTGGACTTTTTCGAGGGGGATGTATAGGAATTTTGCCCCATTACCTGGTTTTGTAGGGACGTTAAAGTGGGGCAGGGACCAGCAGGGTCTTTTTGTGGACTTTTTCGAGGGGGATGTATAGGAATTTTGCCCCATTACCTGAAAAAAGAGGGGACAGTGAAAAATCGATATTTCTTTACTAGGTTTGTACGCCTGAAGAACAGGGGGTTCTAGATGTGTCACAATATTATCTGATAACTTTTTGCTTGAGTTGTTTTCTTTGAATGAAACCTAGCTATGTCTTGATCTTTACCTTATGAATATTCAGGTGAAAGCTCACTATGAGAATTCAGCCCATTTTCAAGGCTGAACAAGCCCTTTCTAGATTACCTGAGGAAAAGGATTTTTAGAATCTCACTGAAGTCCTTCCCAACTTCCCATTTATCGAACTAAGTGGACTCTAAATTTTAACTGCACAATTTTGCTAGTCCATCCATTTTATTGTTTTTTTTCTTTTCTATTATAGTTTTTGCAAATTTCCTATTTTGTTGAAATTTGGTACATTTGCATACCTAGAGATTTTTTTTTTCTGGTTTTCGTAGGTCCCGTATTGGGCCTTTAGGGTCCCGTCGCGTCGTCCTGTGGACCTGTGAAGCCAAGCAGCATTCTAGCAGTATAAGCAGAAGATATTCTATTCTTAATAAAATCTGTCTCGTTATTCCTTAACATCGGCCCTAGCTCGCATAGTTGTACTGTCCGAGACAGAGTCAGAATAGAATAGAATCAGAGTGTGTTGA
>NW_007401096.1:0-807 GCF_000475195.1 Diaphorina citri | reverse complement strand
TCTTGGAAATGGCAGGCTTTCTCCTATCCTGTCTTCCTTCTCTCTGTCGGATCAGTAGTCTAACCAAGGTCTAACCAAAATATCGTTCCAATTTCCTTGTTTTCTTTGAATATCAGCTCTGATGCCATCACTATATCGGTATCTCGGTCTTCATCTTGGTCTCATACCTTCCATTCTCTCATACATTTCCTTTGGTAACCTCTCACTGCTCATTCTTTTCACATGTCCATACCACCTAACATGGTATTAAAATATTTAATTTAGATAATTGTGATTTCATGCTCATTTTGAATGAAATAATTGCAGAATGGAAATAGGTAATGCTGGTCTGAAGGAAGATAAATATTTCCTTGTGGCGTACTTTACGGGAGTGCAAGCCATAAGTTGACAAAGTTTCATAGCAATCGGATGAGCAGTTTGGCCAGGCATAAAGTTCGAACACACAGTGTTCTGTGTCGTAGCATGCTCAGAGTAGGGTATACCTGGGAAGTGCCTGCCAACTGCCATCAGATGGGTGAGAAGAGACACAATACTTCCCATTTAGGTGCTGGGTCAACACGAGAACACAAGTAACCCGTTGAAATATTTGCCATCGAAAAACGGGTACAATTTTTTTGTCAGTGGTGGGAATCGAGCCCGACACCTTCTGCATGGCGAGCAAGCACACTACCACTGGGCTAACCGTTTGATAAAGGAATTTCAATTGTGTTAAGCATAAATGCTTGTCAAAAATGTCGTTCCCCGCTTAATGCACTACGCTAAATTTTTTGACTTGACTTGGACTCGAACCACCAACCTCCAGATCCG
>NW_007401095.1:0-807 GCF_000475195.1 Diaphorina citri | reverse complement strand
GCTAACTAGGGTGACTAGCCATGATTGATAGGCCCTATCTCCGAGAGAAGTTTATAATTCACTGAATTACTTTCTCTTCTCTCTCTCTCTCTAGCCTCTCTCTTTCTTCTCCTATATAACATCATTACTTCCGGGTTACATTTTTATTCCTGTAGGTACGTAAGAGAACTTGACAGCGAGAGAAAGGATGAGAAGGACAGAGAGAATGAAAAAAGAAGAAAAAAGGGAGAGATTGTGATAAATAGAAACGTAGATGGAGAGAGAGAGAGAGAGGGAGAGATAGAGAAGAAACTTTGGACACTTCCTCCCTGTATGTGCCGTCTGTCGAGAAAAACAATATTTTTGAGGAGCTGTTTGAGATCAAATAAAAAAATTATAACAATAATAATTAATAATAAAAAATAAAAAAATAATCTAATTGTAACTTTGGCTGTCGAAAATGTAGTAAAGGGTTACCAGCCTCAGTAGTGTAGTGGTTAGCGCGGTGGACTTCGGATCTGGAGGTTGGTGGTTCGAGTCCAAGTCAAGTCATAAAATTTAGCGTAGTGCATTAAGCAGGGAATGACATTTGTGACAAGCATTTATGCTTAACACAATTAAAATTCCTTCCATGTAGTAAAGGGTTAAAAAGAAAGAAGAAAGCACGAGGGAAAGTGAAGCTATGTATTTTCTATCTACCACCTGATGGGAATTTTTTTTCCCTACTTTCCATGTTTTTCTAAGAGGGAAAGAAGAAGAACAGAGAGGACAAGCAACAATGTCGGTATATTCGGCCAAAAACGACGGAATGTATAGGATGGAACGGGG
>NW_007401094.1:0-807 GCF_000475195.1 Diaphorina citri | reverse complement strand
GAAGGGGGGGGGGGAGGACAAATTTGCTGCTTGTTTAATAAACAAGTGGTGAGTTGGATAGAGAGGGGAGGGGGTGTGAGTAATTGCCATACTCCATACTATAGTAGGTACCTAAAGATATACAGGGTGGCTCAAAAGTCTTGGAACACAATTCCTCATTTACTCTATGGTACGGAAACGTTTTCTGTCCTTGCTTATGAAAGTTGCAAAAAAAAAAAAAAGAAAAAAAATAGGTACTTTTTGTGTGACTTTTGAAAAAGAAAGAAAAATGTAGGAAAATGGGAACTTTTACTGTGTTAGGAGTACTAAAATCTTTGTTACAGAAGTATGTACCTAGTCCCCAACAGGTACGTAGGTAATACTTCTCTTTAAATTTTATGACGACTTGGACTCGAACCACCAATCTCCAAATACGAAGTACACCGTGCTAACCACTACAGCTACACCACTGAGTTCGAAAATGATAACTATACAGATACCCACTACAGACTACAGAAACACTTTCACCACTAACCTCTATTTGAAAGAAAATAATTTTTACTCTGGTGGTGAAAATAATTATTACTCTGGTGGTGCTGAGTGCTGAGGTTCGCACTCTCAGGGGTGTCTACAGAGGAACAATATTTCACCTCTGCAAAATGCATCATAACCTTTTTGGGAAGGACAAACTTTATACAATCACCCTGTATAAAGCTACCACCTTACCTTCTGAGAAGAGGAAAAAAAGTTCGTGGCAAAATCCTCTCTACTTTTCTATGGAAAATCCCCCTCCCCTCTCTCTCGCTCCCCTCTTCTCTCGCTCTACTT
>NW_007401093.1:0-807 GCF_000475195.1 Diaphorina citri | reverse complement strand
GCATGTCAAAGTTTTCTATTTTCATGTCTTTTTGTTTATGAAATAGGGATGATTGGGACTAGGAGGGTGAGAGGAAAGGAAATGCCTCTTCCTTCACCAAAATGATGAACCTTCTCATTTGTCTTATTTTTTGTGTCACATGATAAGACCAAGATCGAAATGAAAATGAATCACAATCACTAGGTGTGTCAATTATTGTAAACAGATAAAAAGAAATCGAACTCAACTATGATAAAACAATCTCAGATAGTCCTAACCTAACAAAGTGACACTCAAGTCATCTGACACACGTAACAGAAAGTAAAAACCCCTTGTCCTGCCTCAGAGGAAACCAGAGTGTTTAAAACAGAAAGTCCCAGAGGGAGAAATAAAAACGAGAGGGTACAAACGAGAAGAAAAAATCCCCCGGGCTTACCAATTAAATGAAATTAGCTTTTCCAACTAGAAAATGTAAAACTGAGAAGTGTTGAAAAATTCAGCACCTTTTTTTTTAAACTTTCCCCCGTGAAGGATTGCACATTGTTTTTTCCCGATTTTTTTGGTAAATCGGATGATTTTCTTTGAGATTTTTCGTTTGGGGATGGTTTTGTCTAAAAAAGTTCTATCAGAATAGTCATGGTTCAAATGAAGAGGTCTGGGATTCTGGGAAAGAAAAACCATTTTCAGAATTTTATTTTATTATTAGGTAGGTAAATGGTCCTCCTTTTACTTACCCATCTCACACAAATCGTGACTTATCTTCAGAATAAAATTTGATGGTTCTTTGAATAAGAAAAAAACATGAAAATCTTGAAATTAGGAACCTTT
>NW_007401092.1:0-807 GCF_000475195.1 Diaphorina citri | reverse complement strand
AATAACTCACAGCTTAAAAACTTTCTAATCAACCAAATTCAAAATAGCAGCTACACAAAGGCTTCTGTTAAGGATGTGTTGCAGACTTCTTGAGGTATAACATTTAAGTAAATTGTTTTGTAATTTGCAAAGTTCTTTTTTTTATTATTTGGATTTTTGAAAAATTGCCAACGGAAAGTCCTAATAACAATGATTGCGTACCTAGTGTTGTCATTCCATAATTTGCAATTTTGTTTTAGTCTTTTACTTTATTGGGCTAGAATGGCTAGATATCCAAGTACATCATTGGAACTTTGAAACCATATTGAATTTATTGTGGTTTTGCTGTAAGAGCTCTCCCAGTTGAATCGAATTAAACAGAAGTCTCCTCTAAATTTTGGAGAATTCATGTGCTGCAGACTTTTCGAGGTATAACATTTAAGTAAATTGTTTTGTAATTTGCAAAGTTCTTTTTTTTATCATTTTGATTTTTGGAAAAATCGTCAAAGGAAAGTCCTAATAACAATGATTGTGTACCTAGTGTTGTCATCCAATAATTTGCAATTTTGTTTTAGTCTTTTACTTTATTGGGCTAGAATGGCTAGATATCCAATCACATCATTGGAACTTGGAAACCATATTGAATTTATTGTGGTTTTGCTATAAGAACTCTCCCAGTTGAATCGAATTAAACAGAAGTCTCCTCTAAATTTTGGAGAATTTCACCCTCATTATTGGTGTTGTTTTTGTTCCCGGCCTCAGCACCTCGTGCCAAGGAAAAATTTCGAGGCTTCTGGAGGCTTCTCTAACAAGGCGAAAGGAATCACT
>NW_007401091.1:0-807 GCF_000475195.1 Diaphorina citri | reverse complement strand
TGGGTTGACCCCTGCGAGTATTCCAAATGTGAATACCTCGGGCGCGTAATTTTTGGTAGCGGGGATTGCGTACGCGCAAATCCCTACCCTAATATCATCTTCTTCTTAAAATCCAGTGGGCATGCCTTGGATGGACTCGAGGACAATATTTTGAAATGGATCTAGGTACCTTCAGAAGAAATTTTCAACAAGGCAATGAATAGAGAAACTTGGACCAAAATGATTGCCAACGTCTAATGATTATATGGTACACTATTCAGGTGTCTACACATAGTCGACCGGCCCTCTATCGATGTCGACTGAAGCATCCACACATTCCACACTGCCTTGACAACATTGGTTCACCTTGTTGCCAATAATGACCCAATAAAACTTTGGTGTTTCAACGTAATGCAACCCAAATGGTAGTATTTGGTCGTGTATATTTATTTTGTTGGCTTGTTGGCCTACTGTTGATGGAAATAACATTGGGTCAATATTGCTTTGATGGACCAATATAACTTGTATCCTTTTACTGGCCATTTGCGGCGGATTCCTCCGACTTTTGGCTAACAAATTTAGATTTTTCGTTACCCAACAAAGAGCCAACCATTTTTGCTCTCAGGTTGTGTCCACACATCGTCGACACCGTCGATCGATGTAGACTGAAATCGCACTGCCTTGACAACATAGATTCACCTTGTCGAGGGACGGCCGTCGACTGTGTGTGGACATAGCTTTAGGTTAAGTTAGTGAATAACCTGATCGTGTAGCACCAAAGGCTTGTGACATTGAAGAGACTGCAATGTGGAGAGAAAAATCAAAAAA
>NW_007401090.1:0-807 GCF_000475195.1 Diaphorina citri | reverse complement strand
GAGTACATTCATTACTGTGGTTTATCCACTATTATTATTTTATTAGTAATCTATGAATTCTATGACTTTGTGATTATATGTACTTATGGCAGTTGTCATCCTTATGGAGATTGTCAACCATGTTTATCACTTGAAGCGAAATGGTCAGAGCATTGTTTCGTTTAAACAGTACAACGTAAGCCATTAGATATAGTCAGTTGTTCCGTTGAGGCGTACAAGCTAAATCTCTATATGAAAATATAGGATGACATTGTACGCCAACTCGAGTCGTATAAAAAAACCATGTAAAAAGGCAGAGGTGGAAGAAACAGTAAAGCAATAGGACGTTCTCTTTTGAATAAATAAGCATGCATCCTCTGTGACCTACGGTAAAGAAATAAAATGCCATTCATTGGATACCTGTCGAATTCATTATTGTTTCCTATTATCAAGAAGATACGTACATAAATTTTCGTCCAACAAAATGAAAAAACAAATGCCCACACGACATTTTCTGATGTGTTTGATTTTTTAAACCTATTTTAAGCCATCACATCAAATATTAACCTCTCAAGTCCGAGTAGGGCGGCTTTCTCAAATAACGGACACCTTATCCTATATCATTTCAGGGATAAAAACACAAGCTATCTACTGAAAGTACGTTCTCAGGCATTGTTGCTTAGTTATTTACTATGTACCTGTACCTACCCTATATAACAAATGCCATGTTCTATAAAAATGTTAAAATTATCATCGAATTTTTCTCTTCGTAAAAGTGTAGGAAATGAAATTTTTAGAAACTGTACCTCCACTCACTGTCTATTTTTA
>NW_007401089.1:0-807 GCF_000475195.1 Diaphorina citri | reverse complement strand
TGTGATGAGATTAGGACGGAAGTACCGTTAACCCATTGACGTGGCTATGGCACGTTATGTGATACTTTTTGAGGCATTAGTTGTCGAAATTTACTTGCATGAGGATTGAGAAATAGGGAAGGAGAAATTTGTTATTTTTAGTGGATGTGCCAAAATTACCAAACGATATAAACAATCAAAATACAAGAACGCATTTGTTTTTATATCAAGAAGGGTTAACCCGTGTTAATATTGTGATGAGATTAGGACGGAAGTACCGTTAACCCATTGACGTGGCTATGGCACGTTATGTGATACTTTTTGAGGCATTTTTTGATTCATGAGGATTGAGAAATAGGGAAGGAGAAATTTGTTATTTTTAGTGGATGTGCCAAAATTACCAAACGATACAATCAAAATACAAGAACGCATTTGTTTTTATATCAAGAAGGGTTAACCTAATATTAATTATCACTCTGTTTTAGTTTACGAGTCTTTTAAACTTCTAATTGTTTTCGTAATAATATTTTGACATTTTGAATACAACTGAGGAACTAAGTAGTTAATTTTTATTATTCTCTCTTTTGTCTACCTCAAGTTGTTTTGTTGATCACCTGGATCCTACATGTGGTCTGGTTTTCATATGTTTTAAGGGACAGGGCTGAACGACTGAACAAAAATTCGGTACTTCAACCCATCTCAAATTCAGTTCCCAGAGTTATTGATCAACACGACTCAATTTGTAGTAATAATAATAATAATAATAGTGCTTATTTATATACTGCTCGCATAGGACTGAAAAGTCCCTTTACTCCAGCAGTAGGCTAC
>NW_007401088.1:0-807 GCF_000475195.1 Diaphorina citri | reverse complement strand
ATAAAAAAGAGTTCCTTCAAGCTGCAAGCTAAGTAGGTGTATATCTTCACCTATACAGGGTGGCTGTTGAAGAACAAAGTATACAGGGTGTTCATAAATTTAGTGGTTCTTTACTTTCCTTGTCCATGAGATAGGCAAATTGGCATATGTATAATATAATAATAATAATGATGATAATAATATTTTTTTAAGGCTTTAATGGCAGGATTCTCACACTGTGAGCTCTTCCACCCAACCAATCAAGATCAGAGCTCATTTGTGTGATATATTTTGCAGAACTTCTTTGAAGTTCTGCAAAATATATCTGCCTTTTTGGTTCTCTTTATAACTTCTTTGACCCTTTATTTCAAGTACCCTTTATTTATTTATTCTCAGTGTAGGTTTTCCCCCTTTGAATATCTCCCCCCCACACCACTACTTTGCATTATCTCGTCCTTTAAACCCATTCTACGCTACTCTCCTGTTTTGTTATGCACCGAAATAGAAGTTAGGGGAAAGGAAACTGTGGTCGAGAAATACCTATACGTACCAGTTCTCTGTATTTATTATTTTACCTCATTTTACCTACTGTTGAAGTTCTCATTGTAGGGGTGTTTTTTCTAAAAAAAAAAGAAATCTACATCTATGTATTAGGTACCTACCTACCTACTTGGTCCTTAAATATTTTAAGATCTCCTCGCTATAGGAAATGAATACCTCACTTCTAAAGGAGATTTAGCTAAAAATTTCGAACGCCAGAAAAATCTACCCCCAGAATTCCGGACAACCGACAGACTGTCTCTTTTTCTACCTAAAAAAAAAAAAAAA
>NW_007401087.1:0-807 GCF_000475195.1 Diaphorina citri | reverse complement strand
AAATTAAAGGTCTTTTTACCAGGATCACGAAAATGGTGGTGCAAATTTTGTCCAGAAAACCATAAAGCCAAAAAACTGTTTTTTGGGGGATTTTTTCACATTTTCTCACACGAGCTCTGATCTCGAAATTTGTCGCGACGACCTATGAACTCAAAGCGAGAAAGTTTGTTATCTTCAGTCGATCATTTAAGACCGGTTTTAGCGTCACCTATGTTAAGCTACGCCGAGCAAGGCCAATAAATGGATGGGTGACTTAAACATTATATTGTAGTTCACAAATGTGACAAGGATGCAACACAAAACATTCGGTTGAGATGGTTGCTGCGCTTGGCGGTATTTTGACCGCTTTTGGACAGATTTCGACCGTTCTTTGGCGGTTTTCAGCTATAGCGACAAAACGGTTAGAGATATTGTAAAAGTTAGGGTAAAAGATCCCTTAGTTACAACCACATAGAATTTTCAGTTAATCCTGAGTTTAAGACATACTGGCCTGTGTTAATCAAATGGGTGACGTCAAAGAAAACATTTTACACTGTGTTAACTTTCAGTGGTAAGATCGGCCATTAAAGATTTAAAACTTTGAAGTCACTATTTGTTCGATAGATAAAACTGAAATTAGAACAACCGAAAATTTCATATATCTTCAAATAGACGTGAAACTGAATGCTTTATTATAAATGAACGAAATTAATTATCTCTAAAAATCTCAGTACAAATAATCCGAATATGTATAATAAACATAGAAAAATACACAACATCGTGAAGCAAATGAAAGATAAATCTTATGGCCGGGACCACATTCAGAGA
>NW_007401086.1:0-807 GCF_000475195.1 Diaphorina citri | reverse complement strand
ATTGTAACTCTCCTCGTAATTTTATTGCTGACATTTGGAACTTTGTTTTCGAATACCACGCGCGTTTTTCATTTTCGGCCTATTTTGGCAACCGCAAAACAAGCTGAAAGATGAAGAGAGTGACTTCATAACATGTTTACAGTTTACCTTATAACGTGTATAGGTACAATAGAACCTCGATTATTTCAACTTCCATAATTTCAACTCTCCTTTACCTGTTCCAACTCCAAAATCCATTGTTTTTTCTCTCTTTCAAAGGATATCCTATCTTATCAGAGGAAAAGATCATAGAAAGTGATCGTTTCAACCTCGATCATTTCAACTACCCCCGGTCCCAATTAGTTGAAATAATCGAGGTTCTGCTTGTACTCTGTATATATTATAACATGCATTGGGTACTCTATGTTTATAACTATTTACAAGTAATATCCGCGCTGAAAAAGCTTGAGACCTAAGTCCTTTTTTGCCACGGCTCGGCTGGGGATTACCTACATTTGAGTTTTCCACGCTTCATGCTGGCCGCAGGTCGAAAAACACATGGACAAGAAGTTAAAAATCTGGTGTGAACATCCTTATCCTATTGAATGATGCTTATTTGGGTGTTGTTCTATTGTAACTTTTACAATATATCTCTAACTGTTTAGTCAGTGTCGCTGAAAACCGCCAAAACACGGTCGGAAAACGCCAAAAAGCGATCAAAATACCACCAACCACAGCATCTATCCTAACCAAACATTTTGTGTTGCATCCTTGTCACATTTGTACCTAAACTACATACCAAATTTCAAGTCTCTAGCTCACACCGTT
>NW_007401085.1:0-807 GCF_000475195.1 Diaphorina citri | reverse complement strand
AGTTCCCTGTACGAGGGAGGGAGGATGGGGAAGCTGCCATTGTTACAGAAATCTCCATCACAACACTGGATAGTGAACTGACCCACATGTCTCTTCTGATGAGATATAACACCTGTACTACCACAGAAGAATGGAATCTGTTTAGAATCTGTTGTACAGCCTCGCTTCACATGCTCTCCACTAGAATCCCTCACACGAGATTTCCAACATCGGATAGCATTCTCACACGGAGGACCAATGTTATTACAGTTTGGTCCGTCACATGTGAGACATTTGAATCGAGGCTCATTCCCATTGGGTGTTGTTTCAACATAGGTCTCCATACTGTTGGGTAGATCTAAATCAGGCAGGATGGTTTCTGTTGGATCTATATCATCACTGAGCATATTTCTTCCTAACATAAGACCTGAGCGATCCAACTTATTATTATAAGTTTCACTACTGTCCAGCTCGGCCAGAACCAGTGTTATACCAATGAAATATAAACGTATTAGAAAACACATAATGCACTTAGATACTAATCTCATTATTGTACAATTGTACTGAGGGTTTTCACTTTAAACCACCACTCTGAAGTGCTGGTTCAACTATCAAAGCTTATAACAATGACAAGCTCTTAATGTCATGAAATATGTGAGTTGAATGTAAAGAACACAAATGTTGGTGACATTGTTATAAATATTTCTACCTTCAAACATCACCTAGGTATTGACATTATGGGAGTATAATAGAGGAGTTAAAATGGAAAACTCTTGTTAATATCACTCCACATAAAGTTCATATCAAAAACGAGACCCAAGTGAAAAA
>NW_007401084.1:0-807 GCF_000475195.1 Diaphorina citri | reverse complement strand
GTCAGTGTTCATGAGTTTAAAAGAAACTCCGCCATATCTCGCGACTAAAAAACAGCAAGTTACACATGAAAAATCAAACGATATTATCGACCCCAACCAAGCAAATACAATAGAACTCTTTTTTGGCTCTGTTTCAAAATTCCACGGACATTAGATAGGTAGAAACCTATACCTTTTTTCACTGTTTGCACACCATTCACCTACCACCCAACCTAATCTGTAAGCTGAAATGCATATCGTCCCAGTTACATATATTTTCTACTGCCTAGTGTGAAGCACCTAGTTTCGAAAATAGTCAAGTGTTCTAAATGCGTCACCTGAAAAATCAAACGATATTATCGACCCCAACTAAGCAAATACAATAGAACTCTTTTTTGGCTCTGTTTCAAAATTCCACGGAGATTAGACAAAAGTAGATAGCTAGATACCTTTTTTTACTGTTTGCACACCATTCACCTACCATCCAACCACCAACCTATCTGTATGCTGAAATGCATATCGTCCCAGTTACATATATTTTCTACTGCCTAGTGTGAAGCAACTAGTTTCGAAAATAGTCAAGTGTTCTAAATGCGTCTATTGTTAGTCAAATGAATCTATTGTTATTTTAAATTTAAAACGTGCTAATGTGGGGGCGTCTTGCGTGATGCTAAATAGTTTGTATGGCCCTGTATTGCATCACATGTACATAGGTACATGGTAAGCGCATAAAGCCAAAATAGTAAGAAAAATGTTTCGTTAACTGGGACAAAATTCGCTAACTGGGACAAAAAAAAAAAAAAAAAAAAAAAAAAAGGAACTTGGGTA
>NW_007401083.1:0-807 GCF_000475195.1 Diaphorina citri | reverse complement strand
CTTTTTGGGATATTTAAGAAAGCCGGCATCAAAGCTCCTCAAAGAAGTGTTAGTGTTGAAAGTGAACCTGACTTGGATGTTACAAGAAGAGATTCAAAGAGCACAGAAAAAGTTAAGAAAAAGAAAATTTCAAAGAGAGTGAAAGACGGAAAAGAAGAAGTTGCCGTCGAGGATGCACCAGTTGATATCACTGAGATACGAGCCGACGAGGTTATTCCTGAAGTAGCCAAGTTGCTTGAGGACAAACCCAAAGACGTAACTTCGACTGAGATTCAAACGCAGACCTCTGTCGATTCTTCTGGCAAGAAAATTGTCAAGAAGAAGAAAATCACTAAGAAAATCAAGGACGGCAAAGAAGAGGTGACTGTTGAAGAGGGCCCTGTTGAAATAACTGAACTACCCGTAGATGAGGTGATACCTGAATTCGCTAAAGTTGTTGAAGATAAACCTGAAGAGGTAACCGCTACTGAGGTTCAAACGCACACTTCTGTTGACTCGACAGGCAAGAAAATCGTGAAGAAAAAGAAAATCACAAAGAGAATGAGAGACGGAAAGGAAGAAGTTACCGTCGAGGATGCCCCAATTGAAATCACTGAGATACCAGCCGACGAGGTTATTCCTGAAGTAGCCAAGTTGCTTGAGGACAAACCCGAAGACGTAACTTCGACTGAGATTCAAACGCAGACCTCTGTCGATTCTTCTGGCAAGAAAATTGTCAAGAAGAAGAAGATCACTAAGAAAATCAAGGACGGCAAAGAAGAGGTGACTGTTGAAGAGGCCCCTGTTGAAATAACTGAACTACCAGTA
>NW_007401082.1:0-807 GCF_000475195.1 Diaphorina citri | reverse complement strand
TTTTAGCGTTTAATAATAATGATTGGAAATGAGATTCTAAAAACCGAACACCGTAGACCTAAAGGCCGTAGCATAAGTACTCAATATTAGCACCGATTTTGCACTAATGACCCCCCAGTAATATACATAAATATACTGAATAAATACACAATGGGTACTCAGTGACCCTTCATGCTAGTAAAACACCCACCATAATCCCTAGCTCTTAGCTGATGTGGAAACTAAAATCAATCACCAACATCTCGTTTACACTCCATTGGATTTGATGGAAAAAGCACTAATTCGCCCAGATTTTACAAAATCCCCAAACCCAATGAATTAGACTTCGCTAAAGTAGTAAAGAGCCATTAGGGACCATTTTCCTAATCTCTAAAAACTTTATACGCGTTTGCTAATGGATAATTAACGCTCTCGTCCTCCAAGAGGTGATGGGTTAACTAATGTACGCTTGACCGCCTGAACTTGCCCTTTTCAAGCTTTAACCCTATATGTGCTTAGCTACCCTTGTTGTACACGAGTCCCATTATGCTACTTGTGCATTTGTCTTCTACTGCTTATCCGTTTCGGATGTTTGTGATCAATGATCCCTATTATTCATGAGATTTCTTTTGATGTACCTAGTTATGTTTATGTACATGTTATGTGCGAGTATATGAAGATAGTAGAATTTGGTATCCTTTTACATAAAATAATGATGAAAACATTTCTTTGCCGTATATCTTTCGCTTTGTTTTCAATACAAACATCATAGTGTATCCTTTTCACATCTCATATATTTCGCCTCGTATCTCAATATTTATTTCCTCC
>NW_007401081.1:0-807 GCF_000475195.1 Diaphorina citri | reverse complement strand
TATCTACTTACCTAATCATTAATTTGTATGGTTCAGGAGATGACCATCTACCTAAAGGCACCTAATCAACCAGCCCTAAGGTTCTGTTTAAAGTGTTTGCTGAACCCTGAGTGTTCTTGGTGACTATGCTTGAACAGGCTCCAAGCATGCTTATGTGATTACAAACACATTAACATAAACTTGGCAGACACAGGTCTGAAGTTTTGGTACTAGCTTAGAAGACACAACAGTGAAAAATTTGCTACAAAAAGGAGCTGTCACAAATGAGTAGTGACCAGTGTTATCATAGGGTTAGGTTGAACACAAAAGGAGCTTTCCTTTTCACTGTCCCTGTCCTGGCTTCTGAATAATTACCACAGAAAGTAACAAATTTAATATTTAGAAAAATTTCAAACAATCAAAAGTCATGTTTTGAGAAAGGTATGGTTGGTAAGCTGTTCAAAAACAGTCATATATCTCAACAGTAAAACAAAATATATTGAGCTTCTGTTATTATTATGGTTGTTAACCACTAGGCAGATTGGATAATGTAATCAAATCCTCAAACAAATGAGGATAAAATTGTCTTGGGTGGGAATGAGTTTAGCGGGTGAGTTTCATTAACACTACTATGTCACCAAGGCAGGTGAATCAGTACTTATGCAGAAGTCACATCCGTGGAATATTGCCACCAAAGGAACTGGCACAAACGAGCAGTGACCAGTGTTATTATAGGGTTGGATTAAACACAAGGAGTTTTTACAATTAGAGCAGTGATTAGTGTTATTATAGGGTTAGGTTAAATACAAAAAGGAGCTTTTCTTTTCC